>NC_059349.1:32231243-32536243 GCF_019703515.2 Myxocyprinus asiaticus
CAAAGTATTGCCTGTCTATTAACGACAGCATTGGAGAGTGAATAAAGCTGTGGCCTGCACTAAGCTTTATGGTTAACACTATTGATGTTGATGCCGTTATGGGGAACTCACACCCAAACTTTCTCACTCTTTTGAATTGGCTTTTGACATGTTATCAGTGATGGTTTTACAGTTTTATTCCTGATAAAATAAATAGCAAAGCTCTTCAAACATAGAATTTACAAATAGAGAAAGAAGATGAAAGGTTACACTACAAAACAGAACAAAGAAGACAACATACAGGTGCATCTCAATAAATTAGAATGTCGTGGAAAAGTTCATTTATTTCAGTAATTCAACTCAAATTGTGAAACTCGTGTATTAAATAAATTCAGTGCACACAGACTGAAGTAGTTTAAGTCTCTGGTTCTTTTAATTGTGATGATTTTGGCTCACATTTAACAAAAACCCACCAATTCACTATCTCAAAAAATTAGAATACATCATAAGACCAATAAAAAAAAACATTTTTAGTGAATTGTTAGCCTTCTGGAAAGTATGTTCATTTACTGTATATGTACTCAATACTTGGTAGGGGCTCCTTTTGCTTTAATTACTGCCTCAGTTCGGCGTGGCATGGAGGTGATCAGTTTGTGGCACTGCTGAGGTGGTATGGAAGCCCAGGTTTCTTTGACAGTGGCCTTCAGCTCATCTGCATTTTTTGGTCGCTTGTTTCTCATTTTCCTCTTGACAATACCCCATAGATTCTCTATGGGGTTCAGGTCTGGTGAGTTTGCTGGCCAATCAAGCACACCAACACCATGGTCATTTAACCAACTTTTGATGCTTTTGGCAGTGTGGGCAGGTGCCAAATCCTGCTGGAAAATGAAATCAGCATCTTTAAAAAGCTGGTCAGCAGAAGGAAGCATGAAGTGCTCCAAAATTTCTTGGTAAACGGGTGCAGTGACTTTGGTTTTCAAAAAACACAATGGACCAACACCAGCAGATGACATTGCACCCCAAATCATCACAGACTGTGGAAACTTAACACTGGACTTCAAGCAACTTTGGCTATGAGCTTCTCCACCCTTCCTCCAGACTCTAGGACCTTGGTTTCCAAATGAAATACAAAACTTGCTCTCATCTGAAAAGAGGACTTTGGACCACTGGACAACAGTCCAGTTCTTCTTCTCCTTAGCCCAGGTAAGACACCTCTGATGTTGTCTGTGGTTCAGGAGTGGCTTAACAAGAGGAATACGACAACTGTAGCCAAATTCCTTGACATGTCTGTGTCTTGATGCCTTGACCCCAGCCTCAGTCCATTCCTTGTGAAGTTCACCCAAATTCTTGAATCGATTTTGCTTGACAATCATAACAACTCAACTTTCTGTTAACATGCTTGGATACAGCACTCTGTGAACAGCCAGCTTCTTTGGCAATGAATGTTTGTGGCTTACCCTCCTTGTGAAGGGTGTCAATGATTGTCTTCTGGACAACTGTCAGATCAGCAGTCTTCCCCATGATTGTGTAGCCTAGTGAACCAAACTGAGAGACCATTTTGAAGGCTCAGGAAACCTTTGCAGTTGTTTTGAGTTGATTAGCTGATTGGCATGTCACCATATTCTAATTTTTTGAGATAGTGAATTGGTGGGTTTTTGTTAAATGTGAGCCAAAATCATCACAATTAAAAGAACCAAAGACTTAAACTACTTCAGTCTGTGTGCATTGAATTTATTTAATACACGAGTTTCACAATTTGAGTTGAATTACTGAAATAAATGAACTTTTCCACGACATTCTAATTTATTGAGATGCACCTGTATGTGTACTTTGAGATAATGTGCCACACACTTTTATGCCTTTTAGCTTTAAATAAAAGTGGAAAGGTTTTCCTCAAAAGCTGGAAAGGGAAACACCCCATGGAATCTTATAATGTACATTTCAAGATTATTCTATCATGCAAACAAACATGGCATAAAATCATCAAAATAAACAAAATTTATAGCAATGTATTATTAACATTATAAAAATGCAATCAAAGTCAAAACAGATGTCATTAACAGCAGAAACGTCCCCCTGAATTAATATGTTTACCTATATACTCAACACTCATATCAAAGCAGCTGAAAGCAGTGACAGCAAGAAAGATTTCATTTACATACTTAAGCCTAGAATCCTCATCATATTTACCAGTGACAATGAGTGACACATAGTATACCCTGAATGCTTGGTAGGGCACAAAACACAAAAACATGACCAACAAATAAACAAAGTTTTTCAATTGTTTTCTGAACTCTTGATGTTGAAGCTGCCCTTTCTACATTTCTTACCTTCATAGAGCAGAAAATAAATATGGAAAAATGCCAGCACACTCCAGATCAGCAGAAATACTATGAAAATAACATAGTTTAAGGTCTTCATGGCTGGAATTTGGAGAGCCTTACCAAAATGAAAGCACTGAGTAGAATCTTTCTGCATGGATCCATAGTTAATCAAAGTTGGAGGGAGCATAGAGCCCATTATGACAACTCAGACAGTTGTGGTTGCAATTGTGGTGTGAAGAATGTGATGGAACTCTAGACTGGAGAAGGAAGACATAAAAGATAAATGCAAAGTACATGTGGGCATGGATTATAACACTGACAATTGTGCAAAAAATTTTCTCCAGCTAGAAGTTTCTTCATAATAGTAAATATGAAAGGGTACTGTGTAAAGGAAAACAGAGTGGACTGCTATTAGGTTGATCACAGACACTTTGGTGAAAGAGAGATGTCTTTGTGACTTAAGCATTAAGGACATTAGTACAATATTCAGAGTCCCACCAACTAAGATAAATATGTACAAGAACTGAAGAGCAATTCTGTAGTCTTCTGGCAGGATTGTGGTTTTGTTTCTGAGCATTCCTGACACTGTGCTAGGAAAAGATATGTTATGTTACAACACAGAGGTTGCATTTGTGAATTCTACACAGAAGTGAACATTTTCCCATGAGATTCAACATTGAAAACGACACAGATATTTGCAACATACTTTGTGACCCCGTGAAGATTTCCTAAGGTTTTTTAAATTTGCTGTGTGGCAGGGTCTAAAACCTGCTGAAAAAAAAAAATAAATAAATAAATAAAAAGCATAGCTGGTCACCAGCCCATGTCGTGTTTAAATATGCAGCATTACCAGAAAAAAACATACTGGTGGACAGCTTCACCAGTTTAGACTGGCAACAAACCATAGGAATTTCATGTTGCTTCAAGGAATATTCCAGGTTAAATACAAGTTATGCTCATTCGACAGTATTTGTCATAATATTGATTACCACAAAAAATAATTTTGACTTGCCCCTCCTTTTCTTTAAAAAAAGCAACAAAAAACAAACTGGGTTCCAGTGAGGAACTTACAATGGGAGTGAATGGGGCCAATCCGTAAACATTAACATACTCACTATTTCAAATGTATAGCCACAAGACGTAAACAATATACGCATTAACATGATTTTTGTGTGAGAGAATCGCATACTAACCTTTTTTGTGTAAAGTTATAGTCAATTTTCATTTTGCCATGACGATGCAATGTCAACAAACCCAAAAGCGACTGTAAAAATTATGATTTAAACAACCTTACTCAAATAATAAATAATAAAAGAGTGCTTTTCTAAAATTATTAATTAAAGTATGTTTACACATACAAGTCTTGGTGACAGAAGCTTCAAGTGCACAAACAATACAACAGCAAGACCGAGATAATAATAAAAAAATAGAATACAAATAAAAAGTTAACAGAAAATATAAGTATATATAGAAATACACGATAAAAAAATAAAATAATAAGAAATAAAACAAATTTAACCACACCACATATTTAATATTAGCAAACTATAGTTTTGGCAAGTCGTTTAGGACATCTACTTTGTCCATGACACGAGTATTATTTCCAACAATTGTTTACAGACAGATTGTTTCACTTTTAATTGACTATATCACAATTCCAGTGGGTCAGAAGTTTATATAAACATAAAATAAAGTTAACTGTGCCTTTAAGCAGCTTGTAAAATTGTCAAGTCTTTAGACAATTAGCTTCTGATAGGAGGTGTACTGAATTGGAGGTGTAAGGCCTACCTTCAAACTCAGTACCTCTTTGCTTGACATCATGGGAAAATCAAAACAAATCAGCCAAGAACTAAGAAAAAATTATGGACCTCCACAAGTCTGGTTCATCCTTGGGAGCAATTTCCAAATGCCTGAAGGTACTACGTTCATCTGTACAAACCATAGTACGCAAGTATATACACCATGGGACCACGCAGCCATCATACCACTCAGGAAGTAGACGCATTCTGTCTCCTAGAGATGAACGTAGTTTGGTGCAAAAAGTGCAAATCAATCCCATAATAACAGCAAAGGACCTTGTGAAGATGCTGGAGGAAACAGGTAGACAAGTATCTATATCCACAGTAAAAAAAAGTTCTATATCGACATAACCTGAAAGGCTGCTCAGCAAGGAAGAAGCCACTGCTCCAAAACCGCCATAAAAAAGCCAGACTACAGTTTGCAAGTGCACATGGGGACAAAGATCTTACTTTTTGGAGAAATGTCCTCTGGTCTAATGAAACAAAAATTGAACTGTTTGGCCATAATGACCATTGTTAGATTTGGAGGAAAAAGGGTGAGACTTGCAAGCTGAAGAACACCATTCCAACTGTGAAGCATGGGGGTGGCAGCATGAAGTTGTGGGGGTGCTTTGCTGCAGGAGGGACTGGTGCACTTCACAAAATAATAATAAATGAGTCCGGGTGTTGTTGTTCCTTGTCTGTGATCTGATCATCTAGCTGTTGCAGCGCTGCGTTCATGCATGCGTGTGGAGCAATATTGTTACACCGGCAGCGCCTGCTATCTCTCCTGAACGCCACCAGAGGTCGCCATCTCCTAAGTACTAACCCTTCCTTCACAAACTACATTTCCCATAACCCTCCGGTCTGACTGATTACTCACCCACCCGTTTCACATTATCTCTGTCTTCGCATTCAGTGCAAAGTCTTGTTCTACCTAGTCTGCAATTCTGAGAGTTATTTACCATTACTGTTTTCTCTGTGTTTTGACTCCTGCCTGTTCATTGTTTTTCCCAGCCTGCTTGTGTGTTTTTGGACCTATTGCCTGTTTACTGTCTCTCTGTCTCTCGGATTTACTTGGTTTGCCTTTCTTGCCTGCTTTTTGTTTACCCTTTGATTTGCTACTTTGTTGTACTGTTTATTGATATAATCATAATTCCTAGGGGCGGGGCAGCTAAACTCCCCACGTCCGGCTGCAGCCTGACTTGGGACCTAACTTTGTCCTAAGAGTGCTTGCAGGGCCTCCCTTCGAGCCACTGGACTATGCTGAATTGTGTGTGCTTTCTCTTAAGACCGCATTATTGCTGGCTTTGGCCTCAGTAATATGGGTTGGTGATTTGCAAGCACTGTCAGTTGACAGTTCATGTCTGGAGTTTGGTCCTTTCAAAACCACTGTCAAGCCCAGAAAAAGTTATGTCCCTAAGGTTATAACCACACCCTTCAGAGGGCTGTAACCTTTAGCCTCCTTGTTAGTGTGCCCGCCTCCCATGCTGGAGACGCCGGTTCGAATCCCGTTCAGAGTGGGTCGGGCAAGCAGGTGGTTCACCTTCAAGACTTTTTCCCTCCATTTAATTCAGATGAGGAACAGTCCTTGCATTTGTAATGCCCTTGCGAGCACTACACACATACGTTGAGCACACACGCTAGTTCAGACTGTCTGACCATCTCTTTATCTGCTATGGAGGAAGCATGAAAGGAATGTCCATCTCCAAGCAAAGACTTTCTTACTGGATCATTGATACGGTCAACCTGGCTTACAAGTCGCAGGGTACGAATTGCCCAGTTGGTGTTAAAGTACACTCAACTAGAGGCATGGTCTCTTAGTGGGCATGGACGAACAGTGTGTCCTTACAAGACATATGTTTTGCAAGAGGATGGTCTTCTCAAAACACATTCACATAACATCTCTCTCAAAGCTCTGTCTAGAGAACTTGCTATTTTATTGGCTTTTTAGGTTCCCTGTCACTTTACACAACCGCCTGTATTCGGACCGTTGTGTTCCCAAAGTTACAGGCGCTTCACTATAAATAAACTTATTTTCCGACTGGGTTGATGAAGGGGTTAATCCATACTATATATATATATATATATATATATATATATATATATATATATATATATATATATATATATATATTCTGAGTGTTCCCCTCCTTGCTGACCATGAGGGTCATTCACTTGCAGCATACTCATGTCAGTCGCCATCCCTCGAGACTGCGGTGTCATGTTTCCACTCTGGGAAGGTTATGTTGTGTAGTGCGGCATGATGGGAATCTGTTCCCCATAGTGTCAGCTTTCTGAAGCAATGTCAAGTGTACTGAATCATAAGGGAATGCCTCAGTTACGTATGTAACCCCAGTTCCCTATCTGTCACTCACTCGACGTTGGTGTCGATGTAGTGACACTAGGGGTCACTCTTGGGAGCCCGAGACACCTCTGGTCTTTGATAAAAGGCCAATGAAAATTGGCGAGTGGTATTTGCATGCCACTCCCCCGAACATACGGGTATAAAAGGAGCTGGTATGCAACCACTCATTCAGATTTTCTCTTCGGAGCCGAACGGTCATGCTCATTGAGCTGAATACTACTGTTCATTCACCTGCTGGATCTGACGGCGCATTTCAGCGGCTTCTCCCTCCTCTGCACTGGTGCACTGCAGAGAACGCCCCTGGGCGCTTCGGCAGAAAAACTAGAGAGTATATTTTCTGAAAGAGCATTTTTCCCCTCTAAAAGAGTATATATTTCTCTAAAAGAGCGCACACACGGAACGTCTTTTTAAAGACGCGTCTTTTTAAAGATGCTTTTCCGATTGTGTGTTATTCCTGGTTGTGCTCGTTATCTCTCGCCTTCTAACAGTCACGATCACTGTCTTTCGTGTCTGGGCACTGCTCACGCGGAGACAGCGTTCGTGGATGGTCACATTCTCATTGCGAGAATGTGTCCATGGCAACGTTGCGGTCGCGGCTCGCCTTCGTAAGGAAGCGAGCCACCCCAGAGGCTCCCGCCTCGGTCCTTTTACCCACGGGTTTGAGGCCAGCGCGGCTAGCACTGGGGGCGATTTGGGGACCCCAATGGGACCGCCTCCGCCGGGTATCCCCCGCGGAACTCCCATTCCCCAGCACGCTCGTCTGCCCCGATCGGGCTTCCGGGTGAGTCCGCCGGCTCGTCTCACGGCGAGTTCGACCTCTTATTCGGAGCCCGCGAAAGTGATGAGCTCTCGAGCGCAGCATCGGAGAGCGGGCTCGTCCAGTCGGAAGCCTCGGCTGGGCTCCTCCCTTCGGGGTCGATCGCCCAGTCACAGGCTGACTCGGAGATGACGACATGCTTTCCCGGACAGCCGCGAGCGTCGGTTAGAGTGGATTTCACCGCTCTTCCCTGAACCCTCGTGGCTCTGTGATTGGTTCCTGGGCTCGCGGCGCCGCTCAAAGCCACGCCCCGCCCCGTTCCTTTCTTCCCGGAAGTGCATGAAGAGCTGACAAGACCGCGGGAGGCACCTTTTACTGCCCGGTCCCGATCTTTTCAGCTTCCCCGCTCTCACTACCCTCGATGGTGGGGTGGCCAAGGGTTATTCGGCAATCCCCCGGTGGATAAAGGCGCTCGCGGTGCACCTATGCCCGCAGAGCGCCGCCACCTGGCGTGGGTGCCCAAAGCCCCCGTCCAAGGCCTGTAGGTTTAAGTCGTCTCTGACGGTCAAAGCCTACGGCGCTGCTGGACAAGCCGCCTCCGCCCTGCACGCCATGGCTCTCTTGCAAGTCTGCCAAGGCGCTAAAGGAACTGCACGAGGGTAGTTCCGCCCCGGGATTGATGCAGGAACTGCGCTCGACGACCGACCTCGCTCTCCGAGCGACGGAGGTCACGGCGCGGTCTCCCGGGCGGACGATGGCCACACTAGTGGTCCAGGAGCGCCACCTTTGGCTCAACCTGGTCGAGATGGGTGAGGCCGACAGGACACGATTCCTTGCTGCCCCCATTTTCCAGGCGGGCCTATTCGGCGACACTGTCGAGGACTTTGCCCAGCAGTTCTCGATGGTAGAGCAGTAGATGGATGCTAGCCAGCTTGTCCTGCCCCGGCGTGGCTCAAGATTCCCCCATCTACTCATCGCCGAGGGCGTCCCCCTGCGGTGACTGCACCGGCTCCACCGCAGCCCGCCCCTCCGGCCCGGCCCCGGCGTGGAGCCCACCGCAGGAAGCCGACGCCACCCGTCTCACAGCCGGCACCGAAGAACCCACGGAGGTCTTCGAAGCGCCCCTGAGATGGGCGACCCAGGGACAACGAAACCCGCTGCTCTGGAGCTGGTAAGCAGATCTTCTTTTTGTTACCTTTTGCATTTAAATTGCGCTGCATGCCCAAGTGGCTGCAGTACTCAAGAGCTCCGCAAGAGTGGTTTCCTTGTTCCCTGGGTCACATATTCGGTGTGTACGGCTGGCATCACGACCACCGTCCACCACTCCATTTGGCAGGTTGGCGCTCCAGCGGCGGTCTCCCGCCCTGAGCGCCCAGCTGTGGCACAAATCCGCCCCCGATGTGACAGTCTCCACGGGTCATGAGGACAGGCCTCTTCCTCCCCCGTCCCAGGCTGTTCCGGGGGTGGTCACAAGGAGCCAGGTAAGTGCTTTGATGTCCTCAGACTCAGCACGGCCACGATGTGGTGTGGCACCTCAAGCTCCGCCCTGCCGCGAGGCCCCACCCGCCGGTACATCCGATGACGTTGTCCCTTTGGTCCCCCTTGCGCGGAACTCGGGTGCATGGCTTGCGCTTTCCAGTCCGTCGCGAGGGCTGGTCCGGACCGTCCGACTCGGCTGCACGATTCACTTCGCTGGGCATCCGCCCAGGTCCAGCGGTGTCCACTTCACCTTGGTGAAAGATGGAAACGCTGCTACCTTGCGCGGAGATCGCTACCCTCCTACGGAAGGATGCGATAGAACCTGTCCCTCCAGCCGAGATGAAGAAGGGGTTTTACAGCCCCTACTTCATTGTACCGAAAAAAGGCGGTGGGTTGCGGCCAATCTTGGACCTGCGAGTACTGAACCGGGCCTTACACAGACTCCCGTTCAAGATGCTGACGCAAAGACGCATTCTAGCGAGCGTCCGGCATCAAGATTGGTTCGCGGCGGTAGACCCGAAGGATGCGTACTTTCACGTCTTGATCCTTCCTCGACACAGACCCTTCCTGCGGTTTGCGTTCGAGGGTCAGGCGTATCGGTACAAGTCCTCCCTTTCGGCCTGTCCCTGTCTCCTCGCGTCTTTACGAAGATCGCAGAGGCTGCCCTTGCCCCGTTAAGGGAGGTGGGCATTCGCATTCTCAACTATCTCGACGACTGGCTAATCCTAGCTCACTCTCGAGACGGGTTATGCGCACACAGGGACCTGGTGCTCTCACACCTCAGCCGACTAGGGCTTCGGGTCAGCTGGGAAAAGAGCAAGCTCCTCCCGGTTCAGAGCATCTCTTTTCTCGGTTTGGAGTTGGACTCAGTCTCCTTGACGGCGCACCTTATGAACGAGCGCGCCCAGTCGGTGCTGGCCTGTTTGAAGGCGTTCAAACAGAAAACAACGGTTCCACTGAAACATTTTCAGAGGCTCCTGGGGCATATGGTGTCCTCGGCGGTGGCCACCCCGCTCGGGTTGATGCATATGAGGCCGCTTCAGCACTGGCTCCAGACTCGAGTCCCGAGACGGGCATGGCGCCACGGGACACACCGCGTGGCCATTACGTCGGTCTGTCACCGTCTTTTCAGACCTTGGACCGACCTCTCGTTTCCACGAGCAGGTGTTCTGCTAGAACTGGTCTCCAGGCGCGTCGTGGTCACGACAGACGCCTCCAAAATGGGCTGGGGCGCTGTTGGCAACGGGCACGCAGCTGCCGGCCTCTAGACGGGTCCGCAGCTGCGTTGGCACATCAACTGCCTCGAGTTACTGGCAATTCTGCTCGCCCTGCGGAGGTTCCGGCCGTTGATCCAGGGCAAGCACGTGCTAGTTCGGACAGACAGCACGGCAGCGGTAGCATATGTCAACCGCCAAGGCGGTCTGCGCTCCCGCTGTATGTCATAACTCGCCCGCCGTCTCCTCCAACGGAGTTAGCAGCACCAAGTCGCTGCAAGCCACTCACATCCCGGGCAACCTCAACACTTCGGCGGACGCGCCGTAACAACAGGTAACCCTCAAGAGAGAGTGGAGACTCCACCTTCAGGTGGTCCAGCTGATTTGGAGTCGATTCAGTCAGGCACAGGTGCACCTGTTCGCCTCCCAAGAATCCTCCCACTGCCCGCTCTGGTACGCCCTCACCGAGGCCTTCCTCGGTATAGACGCGCTGGCACAGCTGGTCCCCTGGCATTCGCAAATATGCGTTTTTCCCAGTGAGCCTGCTCGCACAGACCCTGTGCAAGGTCAGGGAGGACGAGGAGAAGGTCGTCCTGGTAAGCACCCTACTGGCCCGCCCAGACGTGGTGCTCGGACCTCACGCTCCTCGTGACAGCTCCCCCCGGGCAAATTCCCCTGAGAAAGGCCCTTCTTTCTCAGGGAAGGGGCACCATCCGGCACCCGCGCCCAGACCTCTGGAATCTCCATGTCTGGCCCCTGGACGGGACGCGGAGGACCTAAGCTGTCTCCCACCTGCGGTGGTAGACACATTCACTCAGGCTAGGGCTCCCTCTACGAGGTGCCTGTATGCCTTTAAGTGGTGTCTGTTCGCTAAGTGGTGTTCTTCCCATCAGGAAGACCCCCAGAGGTGCGCAGTCAGATCAGTGCTTTCCTTCCTGCAAGAGAGGTTGGAAGGGAGGCTGTCCCCTTCCACCTTGAAGGTGTACGTTGCTGCCATAGCAGCACACCACGACGCAGTCGACGGTGAGTCCTTAGGGAAGCATGATCTGATCATCAGGTTCCTAAGAGGCGCCAGGAGGCTGAATCCCTCCAGGCCACGCCTTGTTCCCTCATCGGACCTCTGTAGTTTTTCAGGGTCTACAGAGAGCCCCCTTTGAGTTTTGCAGTCAGCCGGGCTTAAGGCACTCTCCTTGAAGACTGCCCTCCTGACTGCGCTCACTTCCATCAAGAGGGTAGGTGACCTGCAAGCGTTCTCTGTCAGCGAAACGTGCCTGGAGTTCGGTCCGGGCTATTCTCACGTGATCCTGAGACCCCCGACCGGGCTATGTGCCCAAGGTTCCCACCACTCCTTTTAGAGACCAGGTGGTGAACCTGCAAGCGCTGCCCCAGGAGGAGGCAGACCCAGCCCTGGCGTTGCTGTGTCCGGTGCGCGCTTTGCGCATCTA
The DNA here is from genome assembly GCF_019703515.2 of Myxocyprinus asiaticus. Taxonomy (NCBI): domain Eukaryota; kingdom Metazoa; phylum Chordata; class Actinopteri; order Cypriniformes; family Catostomidae; genus Myxocyprinus; species Myxocyprinus asiaticus. The sequence continues at coordinate 32,242,588 of NC_059349.1, forward strand.
TTTGGATCGCACGCAGAGCTTTAGACTCCCTGAGCAGCTCTTTGTCTGCTTCGGTGCACAGCGGAAAGGAAGCGCTGTCTCCAAGCAGAGGATCACCCACTGGCTCATTGACGCCATAACTATGGCATGTCTCGCCCAAAACATGCCGCCCCCGGTAGGGCTACGAGCCCATTCTACTCGTGGTGTAGCGGCTTCTTGGGCCCTGGCCAGAGGTGCCTCTCTAACAGACATTGCAGAGCAGCGGGCTGGGCAACACCCAACACCTTTGCAAGGTTCTACAACCTCCGGGTGGAACCGGTTTCGTCCCAGGTAGTGGCACGCAACACAAGCGGATAAGCCCGGGATAGCCGGCCGGGTGTATCGCTTGCACATAGCGCCTTCCACCTCCTTTTGAGCTGAAGACGTGCGCTGTTAATTCCCAGTAGTGTTCACAAAGGTTGTTCCCTGGTTGACTTCCTCCGAGCCCTGTGGCAGTCGAGTTTTCGGAGAGACTCGCTGCCGGCCCAGTACACACGCTAACTAAGAGCCCTGTTCTGGGGTAGGTGCTCCGCATGTGGCGGTTCCCTGTAAGGCTAACCCCATGCGATCTATATCTTCTGCTAGTTCGTTTCCCTACTGGCAAACTGCGTCTTCCTTGGGCAGAGCCCCTCAGTCTCCATGTTGTAGTAACTCCTCCCCCATTGGGTAGGATCTACCTTGAAGGCTCTCCACATGGTTGGAAAGACCATGTGATGTATTCTTCCACTTAAATATCCCCCCCTCTCTTGGGGCGAGGTGTGGTCTCCGCGGTGTCCTCCCCTTGGGAGGGACACCCCCCGACTAGACCTGGCGGCCCAGTCGGATAATCCCCCTTCTTTTTTAGGGAGTGGAAAAAGAGAAGGGGAAAGAGGCCATGACTGGGTTAAGCCTGTCTCTATCTCTGGGTAGTCGACTTGTCCCCAAAAAGGGCCGTTCGACACTCATAACTGTGTTGGGGGAGGTTACGTGTCGACCTGGTGTGCTGGCTATGAGGCACACAGCAAGTCTGCCCACCACACACCGCCAGTTCACGTAACACAGTTCAGCCTTGTGGCGTTTTGTATAGGGACCCCTAGTGTCACTACATCGACACCAACGTTGAGTGAGTGACAGATAGGGAACGTCATGGTTACTGGTGTAACCTCCGTTCCCTGATGGAGGGAACGAGACGTTGGTCCCTCCTGCCACAACGCTGAACTACCCGCTGAAATGGCCGGACCTTATATCGGCTCCTCAGCGTAAAACCTGAATGAGTGGTTGCATACCAGCTCCTTTTATACCCGTATGTTCGGGGGAGTGGCATGCAAATACCACTCGCCAATTTTCATTGGCCTTTTATCAAAGACCAGAGGTGTCTCGGGCTCCCAAGAGTGACCCCTAGTGTCACTACATCGACACCAACGTCTCGTTCCCTCCATCAGGGAACGGAGGTTACACCAGTAACCATGACGTTCCCTGAGATGAAGGGAACGAGACATTGCGTAAGCTGGCCACACTACGGACTCAGGTTTTTTGAAGTATGAACGATGCGCTTTTTGTCCCTCTGTCAGAAAATTCTGAAGAATAGTGTTTGCGTGCCCGCTTTTATACTGGACAGCTTTGACCTAAAAGGGGAGAGGCTTAAACACCATAGCCAATCCTGGTGTTATTGTAGAAGGTTTCAACTAGGTCGTGTGGAAGGACACTCCTCATAGCATCAGCTTCCTGACACGTCTCGTTCCCTTCATCTCAGGGAACCAAGGTTACATACGTAACCGAAAACGTTTTTACTCACAGACCGGTCTCGAGTTCTTAAACTCGCAGCTTTGCAAGAATCAGTGAGAAGCACCGCACGAGACATGGAAATCATTTGAATTCGGCATAGAATTCTCCATCACCACCCTTGAGTTTACTATAGTAACACTTACTGTACTTCAGGCAGAAAAACATTAATTATAAATTTGATCAGATCACTGCTTCAGCTCTATTAAAATTGTAATAGGCTACATTAGGGGAGTGAGGGAATATAATTCATTTTTGTTACAACTTATAAATGTTTATATTTTGTATTTATTGTTTTTAAATGTGTTTGGGGTAGGCCTACTGTTTATAATTACAAAAATACCATAGTTTGTTTTATAGAAATCATGTTACCTCTAACCATGGTAGTGAAGATCCATGCTTCCATGTGCTTACTATGGTCTTTTTACAAATACCACTGTTAAAACTATAAAATAAATAAATAAATACATGTAAATTTGCAAATGCACTAAACATTTTTAAGATGAAATAGAAATGAGTAAATCCTAAAAAACAGGCTAAAATTTTTTTTGGAGTGTAAGAAACTCCAAGAGATGACTTGTTTGAATCAATAAGAACATCCTGGTTACTTTCATAACTTCCTTTCCCTGATGGAGGGAACAAGATGTTGTGTCGATGTAGTGACACTAGGGGTCATTCTTGGGAGACCTCTGATCTTTGAAAAAAGGCCAATGGGAATTGGCGAGTGGAATTTGCATGCCACTCCCCCGGACATACGGGTATAAAAGGAGCTGGTATGCAACCACTCATTCAGGTTTTGTGCTGAGGAGCCAAGACAAGGTCCCGGCCATTTCAGCGGGTAGTTCAGCATTGTGGAAAGAGGGACACAAAGTCTCGTTCCCTCCATCAGGGAACGGAGGTTACGAAAGTAACCAGGACGTTCCCCATCTGTCACTCACTCGACGTTGTGTCGATGTAGTGACATTAAGGTCCCTGTACAAAACGCCACGACTACTGAACTGTGTTACGTGGACTAACGGTGCGAGATGGGCAGACATCTGTGTGCCTTGTAGCCAGTGCACCAGGCCATCACGTAACCTCCCCCAAGGCTCTTATGAGCGTTGAACGGTCCTTCGGGAACAAGTTGACTGCCCAACAAATAGGGACAGGCTAGCCCAGCCGTGGCCTCTTTTCCTCTTTTTTCTCCCCAAAAAGAGTGGAATTTGTTAACCGACTGGGGGCCATAAATGTCCACGTCGGAGGGGGTGTCACTCCCAAGGAGAAGACACCGCGGAGACCACACCCCACCCAGAGAAGGGGGGAGGGGGTATTTTGAGTGGAAATAAGTCACATGGTCTTACCGAGTCTTGTCGGAAGTATTACCAGAAGGGATAATACTTCCGAGGGGGGAGGAGTTTCTACAAGCATGGTGACCAGGGGCAGAGGGGCCTCTGCCCAGGGAAGATGCAGTTTACTGACAGGAAAATGATTTAGTGGAAGATATATCACATAGAACCAGCGCATGTGGAGCATCTACCCCAGTACAGGGCTTAGTTATCACATGTACTGGGCCGGCAGCAAGTTTCTCCGCAAACTCGTCTGCCACAGGGCTAAGGACTTGAGGTGCTGCTGACTCCAGAGGAGGAGGAGACGGCAGACGAGTTGTGACATGCAACAGGAGCGTAGACCACCTTGACAGTTGATGTACGCTACCATCGCCGTGTTGTCCATCCGGACCAACACGTGCTTGCCCTGGATCAATGGCCGGAACCTCCGCAGGGCGAGCAGTACTGCCAACATCTCGAGGCAGTTGATGTGCCAACGCAGCCGTGGGCCCGTCCAGGAACCAGTGGCTGTGAGGCCGTTGCATATGGTGCCCCAGCCTGTCTTGGAGGTGTCTGTCATAACCACGATGCGCCTGGAGACCTGCTCTAGGGCAACCCCTGCCCGTAGAAATGCTATGTCGTTCCAAGGGCTGAAGAGGCGGCAACAGATTGGTGTGACGACCACGCGATGTGTCGCGGCACCATGCCCATCTCGGGACTCGAGTCTGAAGCCAGTGCTGAAGCGGTCTCATATGCATCAACCCGAGCGGTGTGGCAATCGCAGAGGATGCCATATGCCCCAGGAGCCTCTGAAAAAGTTTCAGTGGAACCGCTGTCTTCTGTCGGAATGCCTTTAGACAGTTCAGCACCGACTGTGCGTGCTTGTTCGTGAGGCACACCATCATCGAGACTGAGTCCAACTCCAAGCCGAGAAAAGAGATGCTCTGAACCGGGGAGAGCTTGCTCTTTTCCCAGTTGACCTGAAGCCCTAGACGGCTGAGGTGCCTGAGCACCAGGTCCCTGTGTGCGCACAGTAACTCTCGAGAGTGAGCTAGGATCCGCCATTTGTCGAGGTAGTTGAGTATGCAGATGCCCACTTCCCTTAGCGGGGCAAGGGCTGCCTCTGCGACCTTCGTGAAGACACGAGGGGACAAGGACAGGCTGAAGGGGAGGACCTTGTACTGGTATGCCCGGCCCTCGAAAGCAAACCGCAGGAAGGGTCTGTGTCGAGGTAAAACCGAGACGTGGAAGTACGCGTCCTTCAGGTCTAACGCTGCAAACCAATCTTGATGCCGGATGCTCGCTAAAATGCGTTTTTGCGTCAGCATCTTGAACAGGAGTCTGTGCAAGGCCCGGTTCAGAACTCGCAGGTCCAAGATTGGCCGCAACCCACCGCCTTTCTTTGGTACAATGAAGTAAGGGCTGTAAAACCCTTTCTTCATCTCGGCTGGAGGGACAGGCTCTATCCTTGCGCAAAAGGGTCGCGATCTCCGCACGCAAGGTATCGGCGCTCTCGCCCTTCACCAAGGTGAAGCGGACACCGCTGAACTTGGGCGGGCGCCTGGCGAACTGAATCGCGTAGCCGAGTCAGACGGTCTGGGTCAGCCATCGTGACGGGTTGGAAAGCGCAAGCCACGCGTCCAAACTCAGGGCGAGGGGGACCAAGGGAATAATCACGTCAGACGTACCAGCGGGTGGGGCCTCACAGCAGTGCGGAGCCTGAGGTGCCACATCATGGGGGCTCGAGCCCCATGGCCGTGCTGAGTCCAGGGACATCGAAGCACTTACCTGGCTCCTGATACCCACCATAAGATTGGTCGAGGAGGGGGAAGAGGAACATCGTCCCCGCAGTCCGTCGGAGCCAACCCGGTGTGGGCGTGTTTGTGACACAGCTGGGGGTGCAATGGTGGGGGGTCCGCCACTGGAGTGCCAAACCTGCAAAAATGGGACGGTGGACGGCGGTCGTGACACACCTGACCGTACCTCAGCCTCTTGGGCATGCGGCGAAAAATGAAAAAAAAGATTCTCCTCCCGGCCCTCCACCGGGGGATGGAGTGGTCTGTCTACCAGCTCTGTAGAAGCGGATCTCCTCGTCCCTGGTTCGCCCATCTCAGGGGCGCTTCGAAGCCTTTCTAGGGTTTTTGTCGGCCGCCCGTGAGACGGGTGGAGTTGCTGCAGGAGGACGCCCTTGGTGACGAGCAGATGGGGTGTGGGATCTTGAGCCGCACCGGGGCAGGAAGTGTTGAATGGCCTCCATCTGCTGCTACAACACTGAGAACTGCTGGGCAAAGTCCTCGATGGTGTCGCCAAATAGGCCAACCTGGGAGATGGGGGCATCAAGGAACCATGCCTTGTAGGCCTCTCTCATCTCGACCCGGTTGAGCCAAAGGTGGCGCTCCTGGACCACCAGGATGGATATCGCCTGCCGAGAGACCGTGCCATGACCTTCGTCACCCGGAGAGCGAGGTTGATCGCAGAGCATAGTTCCTGCATCAATCCCGGGTCTGAACTACCCTCGTGCAGCTCTTTTAGCACCTTAGCTTGGTGAGCTTGCAGGAGAGCCATGGCGTGCAGGGTGGAGACGGCTTGTCCAGCGGCACCATAGACCTTAACCATCAGGGACGATGTAAACCTACAGGCCCTGGACAGGAGCTTAGGGTGCCCGGGGATCCACCTGGGTGATCACCGAATACCCCTTGGCCGCCCCACCATCGAGGGTAGTGAGAACGGGGGAGCTGAAAGATCGGGATCGGGTAGTAAAAGGTGCCCCCCACGATCTTGTCAGCTCCTCATGCACATCCGGGAAGAAAGGGACCGGGGCGGGGCGCGGCCGTGAGCAGCGCTCTGGGCCCAGGAACCAATCATCGAGCCGCAAGGGTTCAGGGGAGTGTGGAGGGTTCCACTCTAGCTCGCGGCTGCATGGGAAAGCATGTCCATCATCTCCGCGTCGGCCTGAGACTGGGCGACCACACCCGAAGGAGGGAGCCCAGCCTAGGCTTCCGCGTCAGAGTGGACGAGCCTGCTCTCCAATGCTGCGCTCAATAACTCATCGTCTTCCCGGGCCCCGAATAAGAGGTCGAACTCGCCGTGAAACGAGCCGACGGTCTCATCCGAGGGCCTGACCGGGGCAAGCGAGCGTGCTGGGGAATGGGACGTCCGTGGGGGTTTACCTGGCGGAGGTGCTCCCATTGAGGTCCTCAAATCGCCCCCAGTGCTAACCGGCATGGCCTCATACCCGTAGGTAGAAGGATCGAGGCAGGGAGATGCTGGGGTGGCTCGCTTTCTTACGAATGCAAGCCGCGACAGCAACGTTGCCATGGTCATGTTCTCGCCATGAGAACAAGACCCATCCACGAACGATGTGTCAGCGTGGGCAGCGCCCAGACACGTAAGACAGCGATCGTGGCCGTCAGAAGCGGAGAGATAATGACCGCAACCAGGAATAACACACAAACGGAAAGGCATCTTTAAAAAGACGTTCCGTGTGTACCGCTCTTTTAGAATGAAAATATACTCTTTTTAGAATATACTCTTTTAGTTGTTCTGCCGAGGCGCCCAGGGGCGTTCTCTGCACTCCACGGGTGCAGAAGGTGAGAAGCCGCTGAAATGCGCCGTAAAATCCAGCAGATGAGGTAAATGAACTTGCGGATGAATTCAACTTCAACGAATAGAACCGCTCGGCTCCGAAGAGAAAATCTGAATGAGTGGTTGAGTACCAGCTCCTTTTATACCCATATGTCCGGGGGAGTGGTATGCAAATTCCACTCACCAATTCCCACTGGCCTTTTTTCAAAGATCAGAGGTGTTTAGGGCTCCCAAGAGTGACCCCTAGTGTCACTACATCGACACAGCTTCGAGTGAGTGACAGATAGGGAAACTGATAAAAAAGGAGTTCCAACTCAGTTACACTGTCAGAATAATTTTGCAATATAAATTAGCTGTTAAATTTTTATAGATGTTATAGATACCCTGATTGTTAATATCAGAAAATGTACATCTGTATCCAACTCAAAATCAATGCCGTGCTGTAGAATGAGTATTTCAGTGGGACAAAATATGCAATATCATTGGTCTTTTCACTTATTTTTAAAATATAATCAAAATATCACTTCTATTATTACTTTCTGTCTTCGCATTTATTTTATAGGCCCCATATATGTGAAGTAGGGGGGCGTTTATCCAAAAAAGGTGGAGAACCACTGGTGTAACCTAATGTAGTTAGATTGATGCAGTCATACTGAATAACAGTTATTTCAAATGTTACCACATGAAGCACGTTTTTAGGTTACCTGAAAAAAAAATGGTGGTAAGCAGTGATGTTTAGCAGTGCCACAATACCTGTCAAGGTAAAAAAAAAAAAAAAGGTTTGAAGACTGTTGCCATCTTCTGAAGGCGACTGTGGCAAGAATACAAAACTCCATAAGATGTTGGTTAATGGAGAAAAATAACCTTGGGAGAAATCAGGCTCACTGTGGGGGCCAGTTCCCTTCTGGCTAAACAACATGAATATAATGCCAATATTAGTTATTTGTATGCAGTGCAAGTCATGGATTAAAATTTGTAAACTAAGTAAGTGTTAAGGGCCAGTGTTTAAACAAAGAGTTTGTATGAACTGTAAGATTAATGACTAATGTCTTTCAAGTCCATCTTGGATTACCTGCAGAAGTTCACATAGATGCATTGTCCTTTGTTAGTTGGCTGATGAAGGCTTTTGTTGGCAATTAATTGATAGTCTATGTATTCCATTTCAAGAGTGTAGTCCATCAATAAACAAAGGTGATGCAGGCAGAGATCAATAAGGTGCATCGCAGTTCAACCTGAATTACATTTCGGTGAGGTTCGGTGGGGTCCATCCTAAATCCAAGGTTCAGGCAGTGTCATATGAAGTATTCGATGTCTTACAGTTGGAGTTTGCATCAGTTCATCCTCTGAAGTCCATCGTAAAAGAATGAAGTGATGTCTGGCTAGCATCAGCTGTAGTTTGTCGTCATCACTCAGCAGTGGAGTCCGACACCAAGCAGGAACGGAGGTGGATCTGGCCAGCTCTGGTAACCTATGAATCCCAAGGTTGAGACAGGGAAACAAATAGAATAATATTAGCATAGATGCTATTCAATTTATTGCAGAGTTACAGATTATGAGAAATGTTTCTGGTTCCGGCAGACCTAACTAAAGCAGCCTAATTGTGAGTTGAAGGATAAATTAGGTGTTTGCTCAAACTCCAATCAAACTCTTTAGTCTAGACTTAAACTGAGTGAATGTGTCTGCATCCCGAACAGTGTTAGGGAGACTATTCCATAGTTTTGGAGCCAAATAGGTAAAGGATCTACCTCCTTTTGTGGATTTTGATATTCTAGGAAATATTAACAGGCCAGAATTTTGTGATCGTAATGAATGTGATGGAATATAGTGTGGTAGAAGGTCACTTAAGTACTGTGGAGCTAGACCATTCAAAGCTTTGTATGTAGTTAACAGAATTTAAAAAATCATATGAAATTTAACAGGTAGCCAATGTAACGATGATAAAATGGGGCTAATATGATCATTTTTCTTGATTCTAGTCAGCACTCTGGCAGCTGCATTTTGAACCAATTGAAGTTTATTTATTGAACTTGCAGTACATCCTCCCAGTAATGCATTACAATAATCTAGTCTTAAGATCATGAACGCATGAATTCGTTTCTTGGCATCAGCAACAGAGAGCATGTGTTGTAACTTAGCAATATTTCTGAGGTGGAAGAATGTTGTTCTACAAACATTGGAAATAAGATTTTCGAATGACATATTGGTATCAAATATAACACCTAAGTTCTTCACTGTAGAAGACGACGTAACAGTACATCCATCGAGATTCAAATTATATTTTAGCGGCTTATTTTTAGAGGTTTTTGGTCCAATAATTAGTACCTCTGTTCTGTCGGAATTGAGTAGAAGGAAATTTCTGCTAATTTGGAGAATTGTGAAATTTCGTCTGGTTTAGTAGAAATATAAAGTTGGTTATCGTCGGCATAACAGTGGAAACTTGTTCCACGATTCCTGATAATATCTCCCAGGGGAAGCATATATAAGGAGAAAAGCAGAGGCCCTAAAACTGATCCCTGTGGCACTCCATACTTAACTTTTGTTTGATTTGACAGTTCCTCGTTTACACATACAAAGTGGTAGTGGTCTGATAAATAGATAAATAGGTAAGTAAATCATGAGACAATTTTCATTTTCAGGGTCTCAAGTTTTCATTTATGTGCAATGAGACATAGATAGTTCACCCAAAAATGAACATTCTCTCATCATTTACTCACCTTCATGTCATCCCAGATGTGTATGGCTTTCTGTCTTCTGCTGAACACAAACTAAGATTTTTAGAAGAATATCTCAGCTCTGTAGGTCCATACAATGCAAGTGAATGGTGACCAGACATTTTAAGCTCCAAAAATCACATAAAGGCAGCATAAAAGGAATCCATATGACTCTAGTGGTTAAATCCATAATTTCAGAAGCCATATGATAGGTGTGGGTGAGAAACAGATCAATATTTAAGTCCTTTTTTACTATAAATCCCCTTTTTCACATTGTTCTTCTTTTGTTTTTGGCGATTCACATTATTTATGCATATCGGCACCTACTGGACAGGGAGGTGGATTTATTGTAAAAAAAAAAAAAGAAAAAAAAAGAAAAAAAAAAAAAGAACTAAAATATTTATCTGTTTCTAACCCACGCCTAACATATCACTTCTGAATACACAGATTTAACCACTGGAGTTGTATGGATTTCTTTTATATGCTTTTTAAACCTTCAAAGTTCTGGTCATCATTCACTTGCATTGTATGGATCTACAGAGCTGAGATATTCTTCTAAAAATCTTTGTTTGTGTTCTGCAGAAGAAAGAAAGTCATAAACATCTAGGATGGCATGAGAGTGAGTAAATTATGTGAACATTTTAATTTTGGGGTGAACTATTCCTTTAATTTGTCATTGTATGCTCAATTGTGGAGCCTATGGGGGCTTGAAAAACTTTTACTCTGTACTCTTCAGTTATACTCCTGTAAAAAGTAAGATAGTTGAGGTGGCCTCCACATTTTGCTGCAAGAGCATTAATAGAATTATTTCTAATTTATTATTAGTTCTAAGTATACTCCCCCCTACGAATCTTTTACACACAGTTCTGCCCCTACATTAGATTATTTTGAACTCTCCAGTTATTGTTTCAGATTCAAATGCTTGCATTTCTAGGTTCAGCAACTTGAATATAAATGTGGGTTAAAAACATGAGCCATGCAGTTAGTTTCCAGAATCCACTCAGGAATGCATTCAGGCTGAGTGAACAGTGGATCAGCGGTTTAAACCTTCGGTGATTAGCTGTGGATTAGGCTGTTCGATTTCTAACCCAGACCAATGCAGTGTGGCTCATGCTGCAGTGCAACCTAGTATTGTCTTTCCTTGCAGTATCTGCGAACAACTCCAGAGGAAATTCATGTGTTGATTCCAAGGTGTCTTTTCATTAAGCAAGATGTCCAACATATATACTCTGAGGTAAATTTCTAATTGTTATCTTTTGGAATAAGCTCACACTGCAAGGTTTTTTTTGTTGTTTTTTTTTTTTTCGTTTGTTTTTTTAATCACACAACATGTTGTTATTGCTGCAAAAGTGATACATATTTTATTTAGACATTTCAAAAAGGCTGGTTAGGATTGTACAAACTTTTATCAGATTGTATTTAGAAAACTGACAATGTTTCATTTAGCTTGTCCATTGATTTTATTTGCTCTCATTTGTTTAATGTGAGGGATTCATTGATATACATGTGTATATTGTTGTTCACACTTTGTCATATGTATTTTGTTAGAATTGTTTTTTAAGTACAGTTTCTTGATATATATTGCACAGAGCACTTATCGGTGGCCAGTGGTCATCTAGCAGACGACTTGATGGCAAAACAGTCATTATCACTGGAGCAAATACTGGTATTGGCAAAGAAACCACAAGAGACCTGGCAAAACGAGGTATCACATTTATCTTAATCTGGTTAATCTGGTATGCTTTTACTGTAATTACTGCCCTACACAATGTAATTTTGATCCTAGAAAACATACAGTAAGATGGAACATAACTTTATCTTTCTATTATGGGGACTACACTGAAAAGATTGCTAACCTAAAATGTGCTTTATGTGGTAACATCTAAATGAACTTGTTTTAGTCTTTTTTTACTATCAATCTACACTTTCACATTCTTCTTTTTTTTTTTTTTTTGGCAATTCACATTCTTTGTGCATATCGCCACCTACTGGGCAGTGAGGAAAATTGAGAACTGCAGGTTACCACTTTTTACAGTGTAACATATTCTTGCTATTATAACAGTCATGGTTTTTGGAGTTGTTTCACAGGGGCCAGGATAATAATGGCTTGCAGAGACCTTGACAAAGCGGAGGTTGTACAGAAAGAGATCACTGAAGACTCAGGGAACCAAAACATAGTGATCAGGAAACTAGACTTATCTGACACCAAGTCAATCAGAGAATTTGCTGAGGTAATTAACAATGGTAAGTGATGATAATCTATTTTCATTAATTTAATAAAAAAGCAGTTTTTATATCTTTTTACACTCAAAACTGACTCTTCATTTGATTTAACTTGATACTTTAATAATTTGAAGTGATGCACTGTTTTCCACTTAAGGACCAATATGCCACTCACAGCACACAAAACTACATCTACCCATCTTTTTTCTCAGAGGAGAGAGCCCTTCACATTCTCATTAACAATGCTGGGATCATGATGTGTCCCTACTCTAAGACAGCAGATGGCTTTGAGATGCAGTTTGGTGTCAACCACTTAGGTAAAAGGGTTTTCTTGAACAGTTCAATGGATCTCACATACTTGCATTATGCACACTTTTTTAATGCCATCATCTAACATAGCGTACAATAGCCTGTACCTTTTTGGCCAACATTGAAGCGTGCGCACTTTTAATATGCTAAGATTCACATGTATGTTGTTTTGGGTGAAAGTGTCTGCCAAATTAATACATGTACAGAACATATAAATGTAAATTACATTATGGGCCCTATTTTTAGGTGCTACGTCTTTAGCGCAGTGCTATGTGATATGTGCAAAGTCAGTGGGCAAGGCAATGAAGTTTTTGTATTTTTGAGCAAGCATGGACTAAGCCTTAAGTCTCGGGTATAATACAAATTTTTTGCATGCCGAATCTTATCGCACGCGGTCGAGCGCTTTCAGAGAAGACTCTCAAAGTATACACTTTTGACTGTGAGTGAATATGAATGCTGTCCATGTGTCGAGAAAAACTGGTCCGCACATGTAGACCTACAGTCCGTGTATACTGTGTGTTCATGATGAAATATGCGTCACGTGGAAAACCGAAGTATACTTCTGTGAAGTGTACTTAGTGGGCTGGCGATAGTGTGATAGTGTGTATGGGTTTGGTCAAGTGCATTTTAAGTCTGAGGTTATTCTCTGGTTATTTCACCATCTGCCTCTTATTATACACTGATGAGCCAAAACATTATGACTACCCATCTAATATGCTGTTGGTCCTCTGCGTGCCGCCAAAACAGTGCAGACCCACCAAGGCATGGACTCTACAAGACCCCTGAAGGTGTCCTGTGGTATTTGGCACCAAGACATTAGCAGTAGATCCTTCAAGTTCTGTAAGTTGTAAGGTGGAACCGTCGTGGATTAGACTTGTTGGTCCAGCACATCCTGCAGATGCTCAATCGGATTGAGATCTGGGGAATTTGGAAGCCAGGGCAACACCTTGAATTCTATATCATGTTCCTCAAACCATTCCCGAACAATGTGTGCAGTTTGGCAGGGCACATTATCCTGCTGAAAGAGGCAACTGCCATCAGGGAATACCATTGCCATGAAGGGGTGTTCCTGGTCTGCAATGATGTTTAGGTAGGTGGCACGTGTCAAATTGACGTTATCGGACTCAGGGTTTCCAGAGCACCACACTCCCTCCAACGGCTTGTCGTCTTCCCACAGTGCATCCTGGTGCCATCACTTCCTCAGGTAAACAGCGCACACGTACACGGCCGTTCACGTGATGTAAAAGAAACGGGACTCATCGAACCAGGTGACCTTCTTCCACTGCTTCAAGTTCCAGTTCCGACACTTGCGTGCCCATTGTAGGTGCTTTCGACGGTTGACAGGGGTCATCATGGACACTCAGACCTGTTTGCGGCTACGCAGCCCCATATGCAGCAGGGTGCGATGCACTGTGTGTTGTGACACATTCCTCCTATAAACATCATCAATTTTATGTGACTTGTGCCACAGTAGACCTTCTGTTTGTTCGGACCAGATGGGATAGCCTTCGTTGCCCTTGCGCACCAATGAGCCTCGGGTGCCCAACGCCCTATCGCCAGTTTGTGGTTTGTCCCTCCTCGGACCACTGTTGGTAGGTTCTCACCACTGCTGACTGGGAGCACCCCACAAGCCTTGCCGTTTTAGAGATGCTCTGACCCAGATGTCTAGCCATAACAATTTGGCCCTTGTCAAATTCACACAGGTCTTTACTCCTGCCCATTCCTCCTGCATTCAGCATGTTGACTACAAGAACTGATTGTTCGCTTACCATCTAATCTACCCAGACCTTGACATGTGGCCTTGTTAGGAGATGATCAATGTCATTTGCTTCACCTGTGAGTGGTCATAATGTTTTGGCTCATCAGTGTATATTCATTCCCTCTCAAGCAATGTCAATATAAATGAAGACGGCCTATTTATAAGAATGGGCTATTAAGAATGGGCTATATACAATGCATTTGAAGAATAGAAATATGGAACATATTGTATTGAACTTTTGCGCATTAACTACGTCCTAGTTGACTGTCAAGCATATTTCTAGAATAGTGACACACTCTTTACATTTCCGCATGGAAAATGTGGTTCTCGTCAGGACTAATTGGATGTAGACTGCGTTAAATTTTAAAGAATGTAAGTACAATTAATCATATCGATGTACTGACACACAAATCATGACTATTATTAAAAGTGATCAATAGCTCTTTGATATCATCTGCTGGTGGAATCCCCAAATTGCAAATGCAGGAACTGATTTAGACGTCTCTTTGCGGCGAGAACAGACATGGTTCTCAGACGTCTTAGCAAAATTACCTGTTACTAAGGACAATAGCAGATTGCGATTTGCGGCACTTAATTTACATACAATACATCCACAGTTTGCGTGTATATGCCCACAGATAGCACAAGCACTCCTGTCCACTTGCACATCGCGCTGGTATGAAAATTGTGCTTAGACGGAAATTGGATAAGACGTTGCGCACATTCGTTGTACATACCACTGTGGCAAGCGCGGTCACAGAAATAGAGCCCTATAACAATTTATGTCACTTAGGTCACTTCCTGCTAACATTCCTGCTGATTGATCTGCTGAAGAGATCTGCCCCCTCAAGAATCATCAACCTCTCCTCCATGGCACATAGTTGGGGCACTATAAGACTTGATGATATCAATAGTGAGAGGAATTATCATAGCAGGAGGGCATATGGTCAGAGTAAGTTGGCCATCATCCTCTTCACTCGCTCCTTGGCCAGAAAACTCAAGGGTAAGTCTTTAATAAAACGGCAGATACAGTTTTTTGGAAAAAGAGTAAATTAAAGGTGAAGTTTGTAATTTCCGCTCCTCTAGAGGTACCAAACGGTACTGCAAAAATAATGACTTTTTTCAAATAGAAACACTCGCCCCATCTGCCATTGGTTGGTCAAAAAGAAAGTCCTGCCTCAAAGTCACACTATTGGTTGAGCCAATGTTGTCGGGATGCTTAAACAGAGCAATATTATGATAGCACCACAGAGCCACAGTGTTTACACTTTTCAGGGAAATCAGTACGGTTGACTCTGCACATTAAGCTGGTATAGGAGAAAGTATTTAAACATAAAAAAAAAAGATTACACACTTCACCTTTAAGGCCTAATTGTGTAAGAGAAAATGTTTTGATTGACAAAAAAAAATGATTTCTTATGTGTTTGTTCTGTTATCAGACACTGGTGTGACAGTATATGCAGTCCATCCAGGAATTGTACGAACAGAACTTAAAAGACATATGAATCTTGGACTTCTTATCATGTGGAAAGTTGTCAGACCTTTCACAAAGACTCCAGTGCAGGGAGCACAAACCACCATCTACTGTGCAGTAGAACCACATTTAGACACAGAGAGTGGTGGTTACTACAGGTAATAAATTCTGAAATATTACAAAATACACAGAAGTTTCATAATATACTGATTGAAATTCATCATAATGAATAAAGGATTGTATTAGTTTTGTTTGTTTGTTTTCTCTATTCCTTACACACCATCCAAAGTAACTGTGGACCTTCAAGATGCACCCAAGCTGCTAGAGATGATGACATGGCTGAGAAACTTTGGGAGCTAAGCTGCAAGATGCTGCGAATAGTCTGGGACTAAATGCAATTATAGTTTGTTTGTTTTTTCTCATGGACAATTACTATATAGCAGATATAGCCATTTTTTAAATAACTTTACTTAAAATCATTTGGTTGATAATAAGTTCAGTTTCTGACAGACTGACGACTGTAGTCTTATGCATTTGTTCAACTCTTTGCCAATTGTCATTTTTTTTAATGAGCAAGGCGCACAACAACAATACATGTATGATTTACTGTCTTCATACCATGAGATTAAAAATCTAAATCTAAATTAATCACTCATCCTTGTCTCTTATATTTTAAAATATAATCATTGATAGGACAGTAAAACGATTTATTAGGATAACGGCACAAGCTGAAAGCTGTGGATGATCACAGTCTTCATTCACGGGAAATACACGTGTGAAAATGAAGTTGTCAAGATTGTGAGGCAATTAGAAAAAATCTAACTATACAGAAATAGATCAGTCTTATTTAAATTAAAATAAATAAGTTTTCACACAAATTTGTGTAGTATTTGGACACTGACAAACACTGCAGTCAAAGGCATTTCACAGGAAGAGATAAGTACAAAAACAATCAAGCAATGACTGAAACATATGGACACATGGAATGATGTTTTCTACAGTATGGCCTAGTCTTGTTAAGTATGTCAATGCATACATAATTGTGATTTCACAAACAAAATTATTAGGTCGAAATAGGTTTTCGCAATAAAAACTGATGTTAAAATGTATTGTGTCACCAAGTAATAAAGCATTATTTCTTTTTTAAGAGCGTGTTTTTTTTGTAAGGTTATCATGTATGTGTCCATCTAAATAGAAGAATATAAGCCTATTTATATATAGATACATAGCAGTATACCCTGTAATCAAATATAGTAAATGGTATTTAATGTATATTTTATTTATCTCTTAACAGCACAATAAAGAGAATCACATTAAATGTGGTAATGCTGGCAGCTGCAGTTATTGATTGCTTACCCAATCAGATTATTACTCCTTTTTCATATTGTGCTATGAAATTAATATTGCATTGAAGAAAAAAAAAAAAAAAACTGCATTTCTCAAAACAAAACAAAAAAAGACAGCAAATCTCAAAGTAAAAAAGGGCAACCATTTCACACATAAATTATTTTTAGTGTGACAAACAATATGCTGCTAAATGGATTTAACACGTGTTAGTGTGTTGCCTAGAGTTGGATTCAAATAATATCCGAAAGCAGGACACATTTTACTTTTCTCCCAGCCTAACCAAGTGCAGTTGGATGAAGTAAATATTTTTCATTTTTTGGTGAACTACCACTTAAATTTTCTTTTTTCTTTTTTTTTCATTATTTCAGTCTGCCACAGTCTCTACACCTCTGAAACCACAAATCAAAAAGTACATTTTAGGGCTGAGGGTGAATCATTCACCATTCACATACGTAAGAGCCAGATCCACATTAGGGAACAAATGCAACAATAAAGGTTAGTCAGAAAGAGTCTCTATGGCCAATAATACCAATTAGGACCTTCAATAAATTCAAGTACATTAGATCACCTTTGTGCAACTTAGCCTATCTGCAATGAAAAATACATGTTTTAAAGTATTCCAAAATGTATATGTTTGAAAGAGTCAAATACTGAAAGGTCACAAGACCAGTGTTGAAACAGGCACCAAAATGAGGATAATAAAGTTGTATCAATGCACTTAAAGACTGTATGTCTTTATATAATGTGTGCTGTGTTGTTCAAACACATATCCAAAATATGTCAATACCTTAGGTAGAACAGCTCCTCATGCTAAGCTGGTACATTTTCCCTTTTAAACTACAGTATTGGGCAGTGTTGCCCACACCTGAGATTTAACCCCTCCCTTGACTCCTCCTCTTGTATTGTCCTACTGTCAATACTCTGAGACCTGTTAGCATTCACAGCACCAGACACTGGGCCATCCTGTGGATGAACTTTCCCATCAGGCAGTCTGAACTCAACAGATGCAAATGAGGACAGACTTCCATTTTTCTTTGCCCACATTTTGGAAGACTCCCCCACTGGTGCTACCCTAAGCTCCTTGTTCCTCCTAATGTCCCCTCTGTTACCGCTATTAATGCTTTGGGCATCCAAAAGAAGATCAGAGTCACTAATATGTACCATATTGAAGTATGTACACTTTGGTGTAGGGGGTTTAGCCAGATCCTCCAGCTCAGAAGACGATATAACAGCTAGAGGTGAGTGTTGGTTCTCACAAAACAGGTAGGGTGCATCCTCAATCGCATTGTCCTGAGCTGTGTCAGCTGATGTGGTGTCTCCATTTTCATATATTCCCATGGGTACAGGAGGAGAATGACGGATGAGGTGATTTTCTTTGAGGAGCCACCTGCCTTTATCAATCAGCACTCCCTCTCCAGAATCCACTTCACCATTTAAAGCCATGCACTGTACAGACTCAGAGTCTCCATTAAGGGAACTTGATCTATTGTAACATAATGGTTCCTGAATTGCACTTCTAGAATCTTGAAAAGAGGCAAGACTGTTATTGCTTTTTAAACTTGGACTGGGGGTATGTTTTGTTGTAGATCCTGAAGAAGATTTCATGCAGATATTTTCTTTCACATGGTTTCTGATCTTTGGGTTCTGAGAGCTTAGTTTTATGATTTCTTGAACGATACATAATCTCTCTTCCTCTGCTCCTCCACTATTGGTTAAAAGTTCCATAGAGGCCTGTGACTGGTGTTCACTATTGTCTGATGCATCTGGCCTGTAATCAGAGAGGTCTGATGTATTAGGGCTTGGGAGGCATTTCTGACCATACTGTGCATCTGCCTTGTTTTGAACCAGGAACATCTCCCTCATTTTACATTTGTCTGGCTCTACTCTGAGGTTTCCATTTGAATCATATGTGACAGTCAGGGTGGACGACAACAAAGCTGAATTGATTAAGTCTAACAGCTCTTGTGAGATCTCTGTTGGATGTAATAAATAGTGATAACTATGTTCCATGCCAAAATTCTCTACCTCCTCTAACTGGTTTTCACTTGTCTTTGTTCTCGTACTCTTGCAAGACTCCCTTTCTTGTGGAACAGCGTCTACATCATTATCAGAATCTAGCATACTGCTCTCCTCATCTTCTTCTACATCATGCTCTACACCAGAACTGTGCTTTTTATCTGCAAGGCTTCCTTCCTCTAAAGTTTTGACCATACAGTCAAGTTCTGAATCACAGCTTGTGCTTGACCTTGACTCTTTTTCTATCACATCCTCAGAATCTGAGATGGTACAAGAGCCTGGTTCAGCATCTGGATCATCCACTTCACAAACTTTGGACACCTCATCATCCTCATCATTACTGTCATTCTCTTTCAACTGCACATTATCAATGTGTTGCGTTTTATTGTATACAGCTTTTTTATCATTTTTATCAATACCACCAGGGCTATTGTTATTATAGTGTGGATCAGGATCTTCACATTCTGACATATCTGGCATAGCATCTTCCTGTTGCTCTGTCTTTAAATCTACAACATCTGGAGACATTAATTGATAGTTTTCTTGGCAATCTGATTCTACTGTTTGCTGTCTGTGTTTACCCTCTGTATCATGGTGATGTGATTCAGACTGAGAATCCTCAGAGCATGGATCTGAGTGGTTGGACTTACTCTCATATTCTGATAAAACAGACAAGTTTTCTTGTTTATGCCCTTCTCCTTGAACACTATTCCTTTCTTCAAAATTTCTTCCTTTCTCTGAATTATCAGCTTCCTCTCTGACACAGTCTTGCACTTGCATTTCAGCTGTCTCTCTGTTGGGAAACCGCACACATTCCATTTCTGATGCTGAATATAGGTATTTGGCATCTGTGTCTTCAAATTCTGAAATATCTGACTGTTCACTATGTTCTCTGATATTCTGAATGGTGTCATCCTCTGCATTAAAGTTTATTTCCTCTATATTGTCTAGTGTTGTGTTGTTCTCTCTTTCAGACATATTGTCTTGGTAATCAGAGAACTCAGAAACTTCTTCAGCTATCTCTGTTACCTTTTTTTCTAATGTGGGACAACTGTTTTCTACTGCATCTCTGTTCTCAGATTTTGAGTCTTCATGCATTACAATTTCTTTTTTTTTCTCTGTGTCAATCTGGTTATGTATAGTTTCTAAAGCCTTTGCTGTACTTGAACAATTTTCCTCAGGTGTTTGACTGGGTGCTGCTTTACCAGAATCTTCATTAACTAGGTCCTTTTTCTCAGTTTTGGGGGAAAGAGATTTAATTAGATGCAGTTCCTGAGATTCTGGTTCTTTTGGGTCATCAATCATCTCATTTTTGGTTGTGTTATTTTCTTGACCAATATTCTCTGCGGAATAGTCCTCTTCCATGTCAGCAGCTTTCTCTAAACTACCACTCATAGAGCCAGGATTATTTTCCTCATCTTTAACTGAGACTTCACTGGTGTTATCAGAATGTCCTTTGTTCAAATTTGTTTGATAAGGACTCTTTAGTTCTCCTTCAACAAGAGAGGAAATCTCTCTGTGAAGATCTTCAGACATGTTGAGTTCTTCCATTAACTGTTCTATCCCAAAATCAGGCTTTTTTTCCTCATCATCTCCTTCTCCTTCTGAGTCCACCTCCAGTGCAAATTCTTGTTCAGGTTGTATTGGTGAAAGCGGTGGACTCTCTCCAGTGGCATTTGTTTTCTGGAACTCTCTCCAGCTCTGTTTTAATTGGAAAGAGGTTGAGCTTTGAAGACTGGTCAAGCTGGCCTTAAGCTCATCCTCATCCTGAATATTGGCTATTTTTTCCAAGGACTGCATGACCTTCAGGGCCTCTGAGCGGCTGCCTGATTTGCTGGCTTGTGACTCATCTTTTCCGAGGATTGAAATGTCATCTCTCAGAGTCATTAGTGACAAAAAGGACAGAAAAGCTCTTGATGGAGAACCAAAGGCAGAGGCCACTTGGGATGAGAAATCTGGGAGGCTACTGGAATTTTCCTTCTCTTGGGATGTTAAGCGTGGCTGCTTTGAAGCCCGCCTTACAGACTGAATAGACAAACATAACTGTTCTAAAACTGGTTTCATGCCTGACCTAATATTAAGCTCTGTGCCATGTAATATCCCACCGTAAATACAAGGGTCAGGGGGAACCAAGTTCTCAGATGACTTGTGCATTCTAACTAGGCACTCCTGTTCAGCAGCATGTACCCTCACACTTGGCATCGATTTACATAAGCCTCTCAACCTTTGGGGCTCAACTGGTTCTCCCTCAAAACATATTTTAACAGGTGGACGAGACATCAGCCTCTCGACAACATTATCTTCAGGAGAAGGCCCTTCATCCATTACACTATCTTTTTCAGTTTTACTTTTAATCTCAGAGCCATCTGCAGAGTCACTGCCTATCTGGAACACTGCCCTTGGTACATTCTCTGGATTCTCTGTCTCATCATCATAGGGAGAAGACTCTGGTTGAATCTTTTTCAGCCAGTTTTCAACATATTGATTCACATTGGAGGGTGATGATTGCAGCACTGGCAAGGACACACTATCACTCATTTCCTGTTTTTGTTTAGGGGATTTTGATCTGTTACCATTCACTGACCTTTGCTTTGGCAGCATCTTTTTTAATGGTACTTGATGGCCCAGTGACCAAATGTCTAAGGCTTTTTTCCTTAAAGTAAGCCCTTGTGAGTCACGGTCACCTTTGTTTACTTTGTTTGAGATGTTTTTGATGTTTTTATCTTGTAGTTTGAGCTCTTTCTCTGAACTTCTTTGATTCCCTATGTTGAGATTCAAGTTTTTACTTTTTGGAGATCTTTCAAATATCTTTTTCTTTTTTTCTTTTCCAGTTTTGTGTTCAGGTTTTTCACTTTCTGCTGAACTATGAGTCTTTTTTTCTGATCCTGTGTGGCTCAGTGTTTCAGAAGAATTTATCTTTTGGAGGTCTTTTGAAGAGGATGGAATACTGCCCTTTATTCTTTTCCCAGGCCCAGATGAATCAGAAGAAGTACATTTCTTTGGTTTTTTAGACTTTGGTGTATTATTTATTTTACTACCAATAATGCTTTTATTCTCTGAGTCTTGTTCCATTGCTACCTCTTGCTGCATGATTTTCTTTTCTCTGGATTCAGACTCTACTAAGGCCTTTTTTCATTTTCAGTGAAGACAGAAAAATTGTTGCTTTTCTTCTGAAGAGGTGTTGAATAGGCAGATGACAATGAAAGCATGTCAGTTTTTCCACCATCTTGGGAGTTTGAACTTGTGGACAGCCTAGTGAGATCCACAACACAATCATTACATGATGACTGGGGTTCTGAGTCTGTTGAGCCTGGCTTACTGCGAGGCAAAGCTTTAGTACAGTATCCAGGCATACTATCTACATCCACCTGTGTATTTGCATAGTAATTGTCATATGTGCCCTGTGATTCATGTATGTGCAGTACAGTCTCTGTTATTCCCATTGTCCCATTGTTTTGTAGCTGTAGAACCTCTGCAACACCTGTTGATCTGAAGGTGGATTGAGACATCTTTTGCTTGACCTCTCCTGGTTCGCTCTTCTTGGGTTTTGACACAGTTCTTGTGCTGCTGCTACTGCTTTGACTGACCATGCAGTAACCCTCTGTCAGTTCTCCCTGTGCTGTCCGCTCCAAGCATGAGTATGCACCCACTGTACTCTCCTGAACTTCAGTCTCTGAAACCATTTTAATGTTTTCCACAGAAGCCTCTTTCATTCGCTGTCTTGTATGCTTTTCAGAAGTCTGAGATGTAGCACAACCATAATTCTCTCTTCCTTCCTCATTGAATCCAACAGACTTGTCAGTGAGTGTGGTAATTTCTTTAGATTCTAAGCTAAGAGGACCATTTGACTCTTTCCCTGAGTCATTAGTAACATCTAATGAGTTCATGCCTGATCCTGGCTTGGAATTGCACACTGTCCTCTGCTGACTATTCACATAGGTGCGGCTTAGTGTAGTTGTCCAGCGGATCATTTCCTCTTGTTTTATAGTAAGATGGACCTTCATCTCCACAGTCATGCTGCCATCCTCATTGACCCGGAATGATTTCTCAATGTCATCTTCAGTAGGCATGAAGGGGTAGTTCTTCTCTTCCATATCAGCCGTGCAGTCACAGGTCTCCATATCCTCTGATACCGCTGGCTGACTGCCTTTGGTCTCCATTGATCCTGTTTTTTGGCTATTTAGATTTCCATTTAGTGACTTATTAATTTGCTCTACAAGGAATCTCTCAGAAGATAAAGAGAAATTCCTTGATCTTGAGAAAGTCCCAGTTTGTTTCTTTTTTTCTTCTTATATCAGAATATGGAAGGGAATTTTTGGTAGAAAAAAAGAAAAACAAAATGTCATTATAGAGTATAAGGTGCTTATGAAATAGACCTTTCAAATAGAGAAAATTAAAATGCTTCATTTTTTCCACTTAAGAGAAGTGCTTTATATTAAAACATCTATTCATTAGGAAATAATTTGGGGCTTACGTAGAAGTGTCTTTGTTGGTGCGGGAGCCAAGGATTTGGATATGCTTGACTGTATGGTTTTAGTGGGAACTTGGAGATTGTAGTCACCCATTCTGAAGGGTTCATTACCAGCAGCTACAACAATCCCAGAGCACAAAATGAGGGCAAGAAGTCCTTCAACCTGTAGGATAAATAGAACAAAAAATTCTGGATGCAAATAAATGTTTGTCCAATAAATAATATCTGGATGTTTTTTTTTTTTTTTTTTTGGGATCAGAAGTTCAAACATTAGGTTAAGGTATGCACTACAAATAAAAATTCTTACTCTGTATTTTTTATTTTCCAGTACAAATATCTAAACATCCTTCAAACAAAATAAATGTACATTAAAAGCAAAATGACAAGATTTTAAGTCTTGCTTTCAGAGAAATCTGAAAAAAAATTGAAGTTTCTGCTTTTGTAAAGCTTTCTTTTTCGTACCCATTTGTCAAATAGTTTTTTCTTCATAAAACCTGATGATATTGTGTCAAATTGATCTGAAACAAGACTTAAAATCTTATGTCATTTTGATTCTCAAGTAAATTTGTTCTGTTTTAATGATTGTTTTGATATTATTACTTAATTTAATACAAATTATTTTTATTTTTATTTTGCAGTGTGTTCACAATACAGCTCGCATGAACCTTAGCTAATCACCTGCATCACGTTTCTTGAAAGCCAGAGCGACAAGAGTGATTACAGTGTGCTCACACAGCTGGGGGTAATATTTCAAATATCATGGCCAAATACGTCAAGGATTGGCATGGAATGTGACTGTAATGAACCCAGAAGTGGTATACTTTGAAGCTTAAAAGTAAAAAAAAAAAAACTGTGTTCAATATCGAATAATACATATGCCCAACTGGTTAAAAAATCTAGGGAAAAATAACAGTATTTAATTATTTTGTACAAAACTACCATTATAACATTTCAGTATTGTGTTAATAAAAGACATTGTAGTTAAAAACTTAACAATCTTTTTTTTTTTTAATAATTGCATTTATTTTTAAGATGTCAGTATTACTCATTTACTATTTCAAAAATATGTTTTATCTTAAGCAACCTAAAATAAACTATTTGGAGGGCTGGTTCTCCTGCTTTCAGAGTGCTGTGATAACAGAGCAGGACTGCAATTTCAGTAATGAAAAATGATTAAACCTTTTTGACCCTTTTCCGTCTGTTCAGACAGAACAGATTCAAACTTCCGAAAGAGTACTTGATTATTTGTTTGCTCTACAGACAATTATTATTTATTCTGCTTTCAACATAAAAAAAAAAATTAAAAAAAAACAATTCTTAACATTCTATGTTAAGAAACAATAACAATGTTTATTGACAATGTGATAATTTTAGTGAAGAAGAACTGTGATATTTCTATTCATTTTTCCTCACGAGCAATACTTACTCTTCTGCCATCTTTGGTGTAAAGCTTAACAACTGGGAACTGCATCACTTGAGAAAGATAATCCAAAAGGGCTTCAAAATTTGGGGCTGTTCTCCTCTGAAGAACAATTACTCGCTTAATGCTTGGATCCCTGTTTTTATATACCGTCAGCCTTTTTGGGGTCCGCACTACAGTGTTTTCAGACATTTTTACTGTCCTTGTGGTCACAACACTTTTCTTAACTAGCTGCCGGACCATTTCTCTACGTTCTTGACGCCCTGCACTAATGGGTCTGGTAGTGTTCCAAGGGACCTGTGTTTTGTGGACCTCATCCAGCTTAAAAGGCTTGACTTTCTTCTGGTCTGAGCACAGATAAGAGGCCCCATCCTGCAGATCATCGAGGGTGTGGACGGCATGTGTTCCCCTGGGTGTTGTGATGGTCCTTACCCCAAAAGGCAGAGGCACTTTCTTGGAGAGGACATCTAGTAGGGCATCAAAGGTTTTCAAAGTGCGGCTATTGATGATCATCCGGTGCCCCATGAACTGGGGGTCACCACTCTTGTAGAAACATACCCTCTTTGAGATAATCGGGTCTTGGTTTTGGAGCACAGGCCTGGAGACCAACGTCTGCATGCTCCCTGGTGACACATCTGGCTGGGGTGTATCATAAAAGGGAGTTGTGCTCATAGTAACTGTAGCTGTAAAAAGTTATTATGTTATTTAACAATAATAATGTTATTTAATAATAATAATAATAATTATTATTATATATATATATATATATATATATATATATATATATATATATATATATATATATATATATATATAATTTTAACAAAACTTTTTCAACATTTCATTGTTCTGCATCTACAGTGTTGTAGATTATATCTACTTTTCCAAAATTTGCAGGTATGAACTTATGTTTTGCCCATAGTTTATTAACTAAATAAGTGTTTTGTTTTTTGTTAATGAGTGTTCTAGGGCATTGGTTTTCAAACATTTTTATGCCAAGGACCCCAAATATGACAATCACCTCGCGGGGGACCCCCTCCTAAAATATATAAAGGTCGCTATAAATTTTTGTGTATAAAGACCAGAGTAAAATTATGAAAAATTGTGATATTATAAAGACGCTTTGAATTATTAGCTTTTATATTGCTGCTGTACTAAAGCCAAAAGAAATTATTAAAATATTATCTGTAGAGGGGCCTGGGTGGCTCAATGAGTAAAGACACTGACTACCACCCCTGGAGTCACAAGTTCGAATCCAGGGCGTGCTGAGTGACTCCAGCCAGGTCTCCTAAGCAACCAAATTGGCCCGGTTGCTAGGAAGGGTAGAGTCACATGGGGTAACCTCCTTGTGGTCACTACAATGTGGTTCGGTCTCGGTGGGGTGCGTGGTGAGTTGTGCGTGGATGCCGTGGAGAATAGCGTGAAGCCTCCACATCTCCGTGGTAACGCGCTCTACAAGCCATGTGATAAGATGCGCAGACTGACGGTCTCAGACGTGGAGGCAACTGAGATTCGTCCTCCGCCACCCGGATTGAGGTGAGTCACTGTGCCACCACAAGGACTTAGAGCGCATTGGGAATTGGGCATTCCAAAAAAAATAAATAAATAAAAACATATCTGTAGCGATGCACCGATGTTTTGGCCAATTACTGACCAAATTAAAACCAGTGGCTATAACCATCGATATAAACTGCCGATATCAACCATCGTTTTTTCACAATGGCGTTTGCATTCTAATGATCACTTAAGCAATCATCATTCATTGTTAAAATAATAAAATAGTTTTTGTTTTTTTATTAGTATCGTATAGGCCAAAACTGTTCATATCAGTGCATCCCTAATTATCTGGACAATATTTAGCCTCTTTAGTATGCTGACAGTGTATCTTTTTTTTCTACCCATTAATTGAGTACTGTTAAATGTATAACCCTGAATAGAAACATTTTGATTCAACTGAAATATCAATAGTCAAATTTGTTAAAAAAAAAAAATAATAATAATAATAACTATAACTATATATATATATATATATATTTTTTTTTTTTACAATTATGAACACTTTTTTTCTCTCTCGGAAATTTTCCACAGCCCTATCTGCACCCCCTCGCAGCCTCCAGACCACAGTTTGAAAACGTTTTGTTAACGTACGTAACCTTGGTTCCCTGAGACGAAGGGAACGAGACATTGCGTGCTAACACATATGGGGAGTTTTCCTTCCACACGACCTATTTGAAACCTCTCTACAATAACACCAATATTCTAATATTGGCTATGGTGTTTAAGCCCCACCCTTTTAGCGCAAAGCTGTCCCCTATAAAAGCAGGTGCACAAACACCATTCCTCAGAATTTTCTGACTGAGGGACAAGGAGGGCATCGCTCACACCTCAGAAGAACTCTGAGTCTTGTAGTGTGGCCAGTGTTCGCAATGTCTCGTTCCCTTTGTCTCAGGGAACTGAGGTTACGTACGTAACCGTGACATTCCATTATGTCTCAGTACACTTGACATTGCATGCTAATGCATATGGGGATCAGAATCCCATCTTGCCACACTACACGACATAACCTTCCAGAGAGGAAACATGATGGCGCAGTCCCACGGGATGGCGACTGACATGAGTATGCCGCAAGTGAGTGACTGTCATGTTGGGTCAGGAGGGGAGCACTCAGAATGAATATATGAACTATAGTCATACAGTATGAATTAACCCCTTCGCGAACCCAGTCGGGAAGGGAGTTATTTATAATGAAAGTGCTTGTGACTTTATGCTAAATTACAACGGCCTGATGCAGGCGGTTGTGTAAAATGATGGGGAACCCGTACTTAAGATGAGGGGAATAAGTATATGTTTGGCAAATGAAATAGCAAGCGCTCTAAACAGAAAGGACATGTGAAGAGAGAGACGTTACATCTAAGTTGTAAAACCTTGCGAATGTGTTTTGAGAAGACCATCCTGCTGCAAAACATACCATTTGTCAATGCCCATGAGGAAGCCATGCTTCTAGTTGAGTGTGCTTTAACACTAATTGGGCAGATCTTACCCTGCAACTCGTAAGCCAGGGCAATCGCATCAACGATCCAGTGAGAAAGTCTTTGCTTGGAGACGGACATTCCTTTGGTGCGTCCTACATAGCACACAAAGAGCTGATCAAACAGTCTGAACTAGCGGGTTCGCTCAACATATGCGTGTAGCGCCTGCACAGGGCATAACAAATGCAAGGATTGTTCCTCATCTGAAATAAATGGAGGAGGGCAGAAAGCTTGAAGGTGAACCACCTGCACTCTGAAGCGTGGTTAGAACCTTAGGCACATAGCCTTTTTTGGGTTTGACAGTGGATTTTAAAAGACCGGAGCCAAACTCCAGACATGAATTGTCAATTGATAGTGCATGTAAGTCACCAACCCATTTTACTGAGGCCAGAGCCAGCAGTAGTGCGGTCTTAATGTAGAGCATTCTCAAATCAACAAAGTCCAAAGGCTCGAAGGGGGGCCCTGTGAGCGCTTTTAGGACCAAAGTTAGGTCCCAAGTTGGGACTGTAGCCGGCCGAGGTGGATTTAATTGTCTTGCTCCTCTAAGGAACTTTATGATTAAATCAAAATTGCCTATAGTGGTGCTGGCTTCAGGTGCATGATACGCAGAAATATACACCACATAAACTTTGAGCTTTGACGGAGTGGGTCCTGCGTCTAATCGCTCTTGAAGAAATATGAGAATTTCATGTATACGTCTCGTGGACGGCGCTCTGACCTGTAAAATGGTGTTCATGACTGAATGCGTCAGTTCTGACGGGTTTAGTGCGTTCCATTCAGGGGCCAAACATGCAGGTTCCACAGCTTGGGCTGGGGATGCCAGATTGTGCCTTGTGCTTGAGAGAGGAGCTCCCTCCTCAGCGGTATTTCCCATGGTGAGCTGTATAACATCTCTATTATTTCCGAAAACCATGGCTGATTGGGCCATTTCGGTGCAGTTAACAGAACTGTTTCCATGTCCACCCGGACTTTGCTGATGACAGAATGAAGGAGGCTTACCGGGGGAAGGGTCCGTAGCATCATTCACTGACCACTCGCCTGATGCAGCGAGAGACATGACATCGTCATCATCCCCAGCATCAGAACCGCCGAACGAAACGAAGCCGTGCATGTATCGGCATAGACGTGTTGCATGGAGATTGAGGGGCTCGTGGGGCGTGTGCCGGCACTAGGTCCACCTCAAATTTATCCTGCTCGACCTCGAGGCCCACCGTGCCTCCTCGTGTGAGCTCTCGGGTATCACAGAGGAGGGTGCGTTAGAATGAGGGCAATTTGCGAGCGCAGCATCTTGAGACTCATGCCCTCGCAGTGAGAGCAGTCTGTCTCAGTGAGAACTGACTCTGCGTGGGCACGGCCCTGACAGAGAAAGCAGCTCTCATGCTGATCTGAAGGCGGGATGTGCCTCTCGCACAAGGAATGTTGCTGTGAAGATTTCGCCCGCTGACTCGTGTAGTCGACAGCAAAGCAGTAGAGGACTTCTAGATGAGAGATGAATTGCTGTCTTGTAGGAAAAAAATTCTGAGGAATGGTGTTATATACCTGCTTTTATAGTAGACAGCTTTGCGCCTAAAAGGGCGGGCTCAAACCCCATAGCCAATATTAGAATATTGCCATTATTGTAGAGAGGTTTCAACTAGGTCGTGTGGAAGGACAGCTCACCATATGCGTTAGCATGCAATGTCAAGTGTACTGAGTCGTAAGGGAACCCTTGTTCTAGGGGGTCTTTCAGTTGATGACAATAAAACAAAACCTTTAAATTAAACAATTTATTCTTTGTATGTTGCCTTTTTCCTGTGGAATTCTATTACAGCTCATGCAAAAGAAGAATCAGTATCTATTTCAGCAGCAACATCTGTGTTGTTACAATTCTTCTTTTAGGTATTGTTTTCAACATTTTTCTACTGACTGGTCTTTTGTGGGGTTTATTCAGGAAGGTTTGCATAACATGGCAAGACTTGGAGGTGTTATAATGGTTTCACAAGTCAAACACAGTAACCAAGTGCTAATGATAATATTTACTGAACGGCAACTGAGTGGAAATTAAAAAAAGATACAAATGTATACATACAATACTAATGTCTAAAATAAACTGGACAAGCAAAACAGTTTGTTTATCTGATAAAGGATCTAAAATGAAAAACTAGAAAGAAATGTTTTGAAGTCTGGAAAGGTCACAGGTCACTGATCCTGAGATGTATGCAAAAATCGAATCATGTTACACAGATAACCTTGCAATGTGGTACAGACAGCAGTATTCAAATAACAAATTAGGTCTACAGGAATGTTTCGTTGCAATGAATCATTGTATAACAGCCACAGAACATGTTCTGGAAGCCATTATAAAGTGCTAATCTGAAAAGAACTAAACCAGCCATAAAAAAAATAAAATAAAAAAACTTCTTATCTCCTAAATGTGACTTTACTTAAAATACAATACAATGTTTCTCAAAAGAAACACCACATTCAATAACAGCTGATTATCAGCACACACTTTCTCTGTCAGTTTATTTTGTCAGTATAAAGAGAATTTCTGACAAGTCTTACTACGTTTGATGACTCGGTTGTTAGATCACAACAACAAAAATGGGAGCATCTCAACTTACCTTATTTTCCATTTTTAGGAGAGTTGAGTTGGAGAGTTGGTCGTCCATCAACTGAAGAGATTATGAACAATGCTCATGGCTATTTTAGGACGGCATGCATCAGGGTCAATTTGTGTAATCTTTGGTCATGGTTAAATGGAATTTTAGAGAAAAAAGAACATCAAGAATACTTTCATTTAAGCCTTGAGGTTAATGAAAATATATTTTTTAAACTAATTATTTCTGTAATCTAAATGTTCACACCAACATGAAATATTTAGCCTACAAGCTTAATATCATGAAAGTATTGATAGAAAAGGATAATTATAATGATGAAAGTATAGTAATGAATGATATGTTAAATAATAATATAGTTAATATAGAACCTCCATGTAAACCTTTTCTGTAATCTAAATTTTTAATAAGCAAAATTCTGTTACTTCTTGCTGTATAATCAACTAAATTAATTCCAGTTGTTGAGGTTTTTATCCTTAAACGGAAGTCAGATTTTTACTTAAACATAATGAGACCTAATGTATGCCTTCTACTGTGTGATAACCAGCAGATGGCTGAAAGTGTTTCTAATTTTTGCAGAGGTATAAGTAGATTGAAAGCCTCTGCTAATAGGGATTAGAGTGGGTGAAGTAGAGAGGTTTTATGCTGTAGCTAACAATAAAGAAAGGGAAGTCTCTGCTGGGAAAGCATGCTTCTCTCAGTGGGAGTGTAACTTTGACTACGGAAGGACAGCAGGAATATTGATATAGTGATTGGTTTACAGCAGGGCAGCACCAGTTCTCTGTGCATTACATCTGGGACAATGTTAATCTTGTATTATATGAATCAGCTATGGATGAACTGCATAGAACAGTGGACCTTATTCTTGCAGTGACTTGCCTTTTGAACCTATTCACTTTTTATTTTTATTTTTTCTAATTATTCTTTTGTTTTTAATTACCTATTGTTGGATGTTTCTCCATGGATATTTAGTTGTTTCCAGTAATCCCAGGGCTCCCTGTCTGGTCTCAGATACTTTTATGGGATTTCCTTATCAGCATGAGATGGAGATTAGCCTTGCAATGTTGTCTAGGGTCGATTCAAACCGTTTTGTATGTGTTTTGTATTGTTTGTCTGTGCATTTCTTGCTATCTTTATGACTGGATGAGTCAAAAGAGAGCTCAAGAGCTGCTGTATAGGCTACATTCTCACCCTCATTATCAAAACGTGCCATAATAATTATTGATATTGTTGCTCAAGACGGTTAGTGACAGACAAATTCACTCAATGAGGAATCAAGTTGTCTTGATCTCTGAAGATTAGACGCTCTTACACAAGCGACAAGTTGAGTGTACAAAGCAAACATGGGATTTTCATGCAATAATAAAAAAGCAATAGGAAAGAATGACAAAAAATATATATTTAAATGGCAAAAGAAAAAAATAGTAGGTCAATTATATTTAAAAATTCTAAAATGGATTTAGTTAAATGAATAAATACTTGCCAGACAAGCGGTCTCAAACAGAATTTAACATTTTGAAGTCAATTTCAGTGTAGCCACGTTATTTAAAGTCTTTTTTTTTTTTTTCTTCTGTTATTTTCCAGGAAAAAAGATACAATCCACTGAACACACGTTGACTTTTTGTGACAACATGCCCAATAGTGGGGCATGCTTTGAACTAGATCAGGGGTTGTCAACAGGGGGCGGTAGGCTACCGCCCCACAGGGGGCGTTCGAAGGATGTCAGGGGGTGCTGAGAGCAAATTAGTAGAGAGGGGGGCGTTAGTTTAAAAATGGGGAGTGTTTATCAGTCATATTAATCAAATCTATCGTCTAGTTCCACTTTGCATTAAAACGTTTATCTAGACTTGGAGTATATCAGTTGGTTCTCAATCATACGGGTTTGTATGCATTTGTACTGTGGTTCATCTGATTTTGAAGTCTAGCGATGCATCAGAAGTATCTGGTTTAGCAGCGTCAAATACACAGGCGGAGGCACAACCTCGGCTAATGCACCTGTATGGCTCTGTAGATGTATACCGCACAATAGACAGAGCAGTGCAAAGCACTTAAAGCTCGAGCTCTTAAAAAGAATCAGTGAGAAGCAAGGCACGAGAAGCGGAAACCATTTGAATTCGGCACAGAATTCTACATCACCACCCTTGAATTTACTATAGTGACACTAACTGTATTTTTGGCAGAAAAAGATTCATAATAAATATTATCAGATCACTGCTTCAGCTCTGTTAAATTTGTCATAGGCTACATTAGGGGAGTGAGGGAATATAATTCATTTTTGTTACAACTTATAAATATTTATGTTTTGTATTTATTGTTTTTACATGTGTTTAGAGTAGATCTACTGTTTGTAATTTCAAAAATGCCATAGTTTGTTTTATAGAAATCATGTTACATCTAACCATGGAAGTGAAGAAGATCCATGCTTCCATGTGCTTGCTTACTATGGTCTTGTTAAAAATACCATTGTTAAAACTATAAAAATAAATAATTATTTATTTTTAATTAATACATAATTAAATTATGGGGGGTGGGGGGGGGGGCATTCATCAAAAAAAGGTTGAGAACTACTGAACTAGATGTTTGAAACCAACATACTGCACAAAATCACTGCTTGTGAAAACACACATTTATGTATTAGGCCTTTAGACTCAAAACCTTATAGTTACTGACATATAGCACCTGTGACAACTTCCATGTGTGACAAATAGCCCTGCTCTCCCCTATACTGTATACACTTATGATATTTAAAACATAAAATAACCTAGTTCTGATCACATAGTTCAACCTTTCCATTAAAATTGACCTTCATTATACAGTATAGCTGACTGTTGCCTGAATGTATGTCAGTGTACTTTTATTGTGTTCACTTGTTAACAGCTATAACAAAAATGTGATGATTGAAATTTTAGTTTGGGGGATAGAATTAATAAAAAATGATTCTAATTTAAGATGGTTTGGAACTAGCCTAGGTGCTTGATTTTGGACATATAGGCCGGTCTCTCTATAAACCACATATATCAAACCATGTATTCAGATTTGTGTAAACAAAACATACTTAAAAGAGCAAACATTTTCAGAACATTATCAAATACATACACAACAAGTGCTAAAAAGTGTTGTTGATAGGAATTTCTATCTCATTTATAATGTACCAAGAATTTGCTGATGTAAGGCCACACCTATTTGTTTATTTATTAAGTTCTGAATCAGTGGGTGTCGGAAAATTATCAATTTAAAAGGGTAATATTTTGCTGAGTGACGCACTTGCCATCTTCCTATTTTGTATTGATTATCTTCTTTCTATTCCCTTCCCCACCTATGTTGATTGTGGTAACGAAATTACAAGCCTACCAACGTTCAAACTGTTTTAACAATTTTTTCAAAACAATTCTGGGCTCGAAGTCCTTCCTGCCATTTTTGAACTGTAGGAGTTGATTGTACAACAAGCACTTGCGTCCTCTAGTGGTTGTTGTAAACGCGCAACACAGCACACCAACTCACATTTGACTGCCATAACGCTAGATGCGCGGCTCAAACCGTTTTCAAGGCAACATGCAAGATGGTTGAACACCTTGTGTTTAAATTTCAATCAGTTCCGACACTTAATAAGTAGTAAGAACGCTTCCCGAGTGATGCACTTTCGATTCATCTTAGCGATGCGTGTGTAATGCATCTTTTCAAGCTTAAGCACGATTAGTGATGTCTGGGCTGGAAATCGATGAGATCCTTGGATGAGATGGGTCAGATAATAGAATTGTTGTTGTTGTTGTTGTTGTTTCACTCTTCATTATAATTCAAAGAAAAACAACATGATGCAGAATGAACACACAAAGCGCTGAGGGCAATTCAAAATACACAAGACGACAAAATATTGAGGAAAATACAGAAATTGCTCAGTGTTAAATACTTAAATTATAAATAGGCCCTATTTAAGTCTTGGTGGCTTTTTAACATCAGTTTGTAGGCGAACCTGTAATTGAATTCACCATGGGTTCCCTCAGGATTTTTTTTTTTTTTTTCTATGGGTTTTTATAATGGGGTTTTCAGTTTATGAGTAAAATAAGGTCTGTGGTAAACATTAGCCTACTTGGCAATTCGTTGACGTTTTGTTCTACAACATAATTTACACATTTTCATATCTCAAACGTGAATTTTGAAGATGAATTGCATAGGCCTGGGCTACTTAAAAAAAAAAAAAAAAAAAAAAAAAAAAAAAAAACACGGCGGCTTCAAAATTCACGTTTGATGTATGGAAGTGTGTAATTTATGTTGTAGAACAAAACATCCACGAATCGTCAAGTAATGTTTACCACAAACCTTATTTTACTCATAAATCCAAAACTGTTATTACAAAAACCCATAGGAAAATCCTGAGGGAACTCATGGCGAATTCATTTCCGGGTTTTTGGACAACAAGCTGCATTATCAATACACCGCCTGGTTCCCCTCAAAGATGACACATCTCAATGTTTTTGAAACATCTGTCAATCATGCCTTTCCTCAGATTCAAATAATAAGAGTGTCCGCGTTCTCTTCCAACATGAAGTTGTCGCTCCTCCTCAAGGACGGATTAACCACCGGGCCGATTTGGCCGTTACCCAGGGGCCTCTAAATCCAAAGGGCCCTGAGCATTAAATCATTTATTCATTTATTTTGAGATATATAAATCCACGTACATGTCAGCCTTATGTGAAATAGGCCTACCATTTGTTCGGCCGAATGTGTGCTGGACAACAGCAGTGCGAGCACGTGCACTCGAGTGCGCGCTCAGGGAATCTGCGTCTCACAGGTGCAGCACGTTTATTTGAAGGACTACAGAGAACAGCGTCTGATTTACAAAATACTCCCAAACACAAAGATAAGATGCAGTTTAGCACGGCTGTGTACAAATCTGATGGTTTAAATCCACATAGGCCTAAGTGACAGAATTCGTGCAACAGTTTAGATTACTCTAAAATGTTTAAATCGTGCATGCATTTAATGTTAAATGATAAAGCGAAAGATGCCTTAATACCCTAAATATGTGGTAGTATTTGGTTAACCGCGAGAGTTCGTGAACAGTTATTGTGTTATTTGTTGGGAGTCGGGACTAGGGAATAAAGAACGTTTATTGACATGGATGTGTCAAACACAATCTCAGATTAACAGGGAATAAACTGCACAGTGAGTTATGAGCCGAAATAGCACAATACATAGATCTTCAAATGATAAAATCACATTAAAGTCGAACAAAAACAATCTCCGTCACTGCCTGCAACATAGTAGGCCTAGGCCTATTTTTAATCAATGGAAAATGCATAATTCTGCCAGGGCAGGTTCACTTTCCATGAGACAGTGAACGCTATGGTTTACAGGACTTCTTCGGGATGATTTTATTTTTAAACGATTTATCATTTAACTTGCGTAATTATTGTCTGCACACCAGAGCAAAAAGGGGGAAAAAACATTGGCTCACTGTTTAACAAGCACTGAAACTTTGCCAGGTGAAAAACAATCTGGAATAATGTGTAAAGCTCCAGTGCATTTATCTCTTCTTTCACAACCAAGTGAACATGATTGGTGTTGAATCCAAGCAGGGGTGTCAAGTGATTGAAATCATGTGACTTTGCAAAAGGGATGTAATAAATGTGGGCGGGAAAATCGTCAAACAGGAAGTACCCCTTGTGAAGTCCACTCAAAGGTCAATGACACAGGATTTAGACAAAATTAATGTTAAGGATCTAAATCTGTAATAAATAAAACAATGTTCTAAATTATCAAATTATGTTTGTGATGTATTTGTACATCAAATGTTGCAATAATATTGTGAAAATGTGTTAAAGAATCTTTGTCGTCCCACTTTAGAAAAGGTTGTTTCGAAAGTGGGACAGCATGTTTTGACTAACGTGGGACAGTCATATATACACCACGTTATTCAACTGAGAAAATATGCATTAGTAAAGTTAAATGCCCTACGTGTATTTTTGTTCAATTTTTGGGCTTATAATGCAGCAGTGTTATTTGTTTTAAGATCAGGATTCAAAACCTTGTCATGGTTTGCCAGTTAGCTGTCTTACGGTTTAGCTAACAAGGTAGGTACCTAAGTCAAAGAAATAGCTTTTAGTCACACTGACATCAAATATAACATGGCACATTTTTTTTTTTTTTTTAATTCCGTGCATAGAACTAATTAATTTCCTTATCCATCTATAAATAATATTTAAATATATATAAATAATAATATAAATATTCCTAAATGCAATGTATTACAGATTACAATGGCGTCCCAGATTAGAAAATCCAAAAATTCTTAAATGATGCGGCACGAGGAACACGAATATATGTGCCATTTTCCCTTTGAGTACCTGAAAATTGTCTTCTGATTTAATAAGGGAACATCTTGGGGATTTCATAATGATATAAGGTGTTGATATATTGTTTTGGCTTCATATGGAAATATGATACACAAATCAGAATTGCAAAAAGTGTCCCACATTACCCTAATCCACCCCTACCGTCAGTTGAAGAACTCACGTGCAGAATTGCCGAATAGTGATTTTGATATTTGAATACCGTGCACATCCCTAATAATAACGCATGGTTTTGAATCGGGTCATAATTTAAAAGTACATATAATTGGCCGCGTCATAAACTTTTCTTCCTTCTATTTGAAAAATCCAACCAAATCTGACAAGCGTCCTGTAGCGCATTAAGGTGAACGTCATCACGTCATGGGGGGCCTCCACGGTGTAGCCTACTTGCCCATGGGCCTCTCATATCTTAATCCGTCTTTGCTCGTCCAAGTGCCATCTATAAGGCTATTGGAGCAGATACATATGTAGATGACATCGACTGGTATAGAGTGTGGGATTGCCTCAGAAATAATTTATTTATAACCAAATTAAAGA
Organism: Myxocyprinus asiaticus; assembly: GCF_019703515.2. Taxonomy (NCBI): domain Eukaryota; kingdom Metazoa; phylum Chordata; class Actinopteri; order Cypriniformes; family Catostomidae; genus Myxocyprinus; species Myxocyprinus asiaticus. The sequence goes on from NC_059349.1 coordinate 32,279,499, forward strand.
AAAGTCTTGTAGACTGATACGTCGGTGTTACCCTACAATAAGGGTTTTTTGTTTTTTTTTCCTAGAAATTTATTTCTGATGAATTTTATATAAATCGACCTTTCTGTGATCTCCAAACTAAAAATTAGTTTAATTTGTTTTGGTTTTGTGAGTATTTCAAGAGTCTTTGGAAAAACATTTAGGACTTTTTGTATTGTATGATTGCTGATATTAGATGTTTTTATTTAATCAATCTTGTCTTGCTTTTTATACATAAGTGTCAATTTAGTAAGAGTAAGCCTTGTTTTAGTCTTTTTCATATGGACTTAAAACTTTATAGAGCCACATTTGATTTCGAATTCTTCTAATCAGAAAGCTGTGAAGACAGTAAATCTTTCCAAAAGGTGCAATCTTTTCTCCCTCCCTGGCATATGATATTTTAATGTTGTTTGATAAAAAAAATAACATGAGTTCAATAGGTCGATTAGTGATGTCTGGGCTTTTCATAGAAACGCCTTCTTGCCAGAGCTGTTGTGTTCTCCGCCGGCTGAGAGGTGTGTGCATGTGCTTTTTGATCATTTACATTTAAGCCCCGTTTAACAAAACAGCATTCTCCATTAAACACCTATAATGGGTAAGAAAGAAGAGGAAGAGATCATCAGAATCGCAAAGAAGATGGATAAAATGGCACAGAAGAAGAATGGGGTGAGGTGTTTTGTCATGAATGAATTCCCTGTCTCGCATCACAGCTAGTTGATACATAGCGAGCTAACAGCTACATATATGAAGAACAACGGTGTGTTGTTGTTATTGTTTAGAGAGAAACTGGGGATCCTTTGTCTGTATGATTTTAGTGATATAACGCACGAGTAAATGTAACCTGTAATAGTTTAATTTATTAGTTTGTGTTTGCCTGCCTAGCGGGGAATTAGCAACATTAGCTGCTGTTAGCGCCGATAAACACAGACAGTCAGTCAGCGGGAAGCACTAACACACAAACTAACTGGATAAACACTCTACGGTCATGTTTTTTATTATTATTATTATATATATATATAATCGTGGCAGTGAAGGCAGGTAAAGTGAGGATAATTAGAAGTTCTGCTTCATAGACACTACCAATGGAATCTGTGTAAACATGCGCATCGATCGCATATCCCGTAGATCTTATTGAATATTTCGAGAATCATCATGAGATCTATTTAGTCATTAAATGTTTATTTTAGGCTGGGGCTCTGGATCTGCTAAAGGAACTGAAGAACATACCCATGACCCTTGAGCTTCTGCAGGTATGTTTACCATGTTCTTTGCTGATTATGTTCGGTTTTGTTTTCTGGTAGATTTGACGAGAGTTTTCAACAGCTTTTCCTTAAACAGTCCACCAGGATCGGGATGTCGGTCAATGCCATCCGCAAGCAGAGCACAGACGATGAAGTGACGTCACTAGCCAAGTCCTTGATCAAGTCCTGGAAGAAGTTGTTAGGTAAGGTTAGCAGACAAATAAGATGGATATGAACTTTTTTTCCTTTTTCAATTAAGCTACTAAGCAAATATTTAAACACACGTATAAGGGAAAGTACATATAGTTTAAATGCTGTTAGGGATAGGTCACCACTTGTAAGTTTTTCAAAATTTTTAAGCATCTTTTAGCCTTTTCCCCCTTTATTGAAATAGTCCTGCTGTATGACAAGGGATATTTCTCAAGGATAAAATATTACATGTAGTCACTCATTAAATATAAGATCCATGCATTATATATAAGAATTAGAAAAATGTTGTTTATAGTAATATTAAAGTAAGTATAGCAGGTCACACTGAAGGAACTGTTTGAAATCTCAAGTCAACTACCTGCAAACTGAAAGATTCACAATCTGACACATTGTAAAAGGAAAACCTGAAATTGCCTCCACTTGCAGGCAGTTCATGGTATTACAACAACACAAGTTTTCAAACATAAGTCTTTTTAAAAAGCCTGTAGTGTCAGTGTGAGGACCATTTATGGTCATTTATACTATTGGACTGATGAAATGGCTAATGAGTGGTGTTGACGTACAGATGAACCTGCTGGGGAGAAGAAATCTGAGGAGAAAAAGAAGGAATGCACAACACCGGTGGTCTCACCAGCTCAGGCTAGCCCGGAGCCTAGAGAGGAGAGGTATCACAGTGACCTTAGGCAATGAATTCATGGTTATAAGTAGGGATATGCCAGGATGGTCGACTAACGCCAGGTTCACACATCCTCCGTGAGCGGCACGTTTTTGTTTCAGTGCCCATATTAACAGATAACACCATTCCCACTGCAAGCGTGAGACGCGAGGTGATGCGTCCCAGACGTGGCAGTTAGCGGATAGTTTCGGCGTTGAGCCTATTTTTGCCACGCAGCTCACGCTGAGCTCAGCAGGTCTGGGTGCAGTACAACATTAAAATAGTCAGGAGATTATAAAAAAGACACAAAAGCAAATCAAAATTATTCAAACCGAACCTGAAGTACACTACAATTTATGTCTTCATGCAAGTAAACTCAATAAATAACTTAATAAAGGAAATTATTAATAAACTGCTGGACCTTTTGCCATTCTGTGTATATAGGTGTACAGTATAGACACAATATTAACCAATCACAACCATGTGTGCTGATAAACATGAAGTGCAGGTGACTGCCTGCTGTTGTCCTTGAAGCAGCAATAACGTCAGATTATTATGACCTTATTAAAGAAGAAATTTGGTGTTGGACCCCACAGATAACTTTATTTTCTGCACAGAGGTGCTGCTGTTTCTCGCGGAAGAGACGCGTCCAACATGACCGCCCCGCTCACGGAGGATGTGTGAACCCGACGTAATCGACTAGTCATCCAACAACTGACTAGTTGATTAGTGGGGTCGACTACTAACATTAATATTTTTAGTGGTGGTGGTTTTAATGGGAGACACAATTCTCAAAGTAATTAAGAGACGCTACTTCTTAGAGAGTGTTTTTTTGTGTGATGATAGCTTGCTGTGCTTCACAGTAGAGGTCTTCACGGGTCCAAAAATTTGTGCCGAACCCAAAGAGACCTGGAAATGTACTACCCGGAACCGAACCGGACCCGTCTATTATTTGAAAGCTTGGACCCGTACCCATGCAGAACCGAGAAATGCCGGACCCGAACCGGACCCGTCTATTATTTGGAAGCTGGGACCCGGACCCGGCTGGGAGACATAGATCCGATTGACACCGATTTCACAGCTAATTACTATTAACAAGTTAATTTACAAGTTGTGAAAACAAAACTTTGTCTCTTAACTAATGTAACATTAGTAGCCTTCTCCCCTGTGCCTGGCCGTGATGCATATAATCCATCCTCCTTGCCAAGAAAATTGGTAAAATACTTCCAGGTTTTTTGTGATTCCTCTCTTGCTGATTGAAACAGCATTGCTAATCCACTCATTATTTCAGTTTCAAAAGTCCACTTGCAGTCACGGTGACGGATGACAAACGCGACTTGTTTAGAATCTGCTTTGCTATTTTTGTATCTCTCATAAGGTAACTTCGACTGTTTGCACTTTTGAACTATAATAACGATTGCTCGTTCATTGCTACGGCTGCCAAAGTTAGCATTGCTAATTTGCTATCGTGTGCCTTAACTCCGCTCTGCCTCTGACGTCACTCAGCTCATTGTGGCTTCGCGCCGTTATTCACACCTCCTTTCCTGCCTGCACTTTCTCATCCTAATTTTACAATGTTGCAAGTTACAACACACACACACAGCACCATCATCATCAGCACTGTCTGATCATGGCTGGGTCTTCTCAGATCGACTCGGGTTGCACAAATAATGTTAAACAGTCCCAGAACCCGCAGCAATAGAATGGGACCTAACCTGGACCCGGCTGACCGTATAAAACGTGAATCCAAACCCATATGGGGCCCAGGTCGGTCCTCGGGTTAGGGTGGACCCATGAAGACCTCTACTTCACAGTGAACAGTCACCACAGTAAAACCCTCTGCAAGAGATTTTTTCTCTTTAATTTTTCAGGTTTAGTCTTTTTATGCGCTGTTTTTACAGCAATCAAAGCACCGCATCAACAATATATCTCAAGATGATCACTGTCAGATGTTAAAACCTCTGCTGTGAATAATGTTCCTGTATTTGTGAGGTGTTGTGGAGAGATTAAAGTCTTTTGCTGATTTTGTCTGACACTGCTAAATTAATAGTTGCAGTAAAAAAGTTTTAAACTTCTTGATGTCATGAATTAGATGTGCACCCACAATATTGTCTTGCAGTTCTGCGCTTTTGAATGCGCAGCGAGTATCGCCCTGAAGCACTCCGGTTACATTGAAGCACGTCATTCTGCGTTCAGGATGTGCTTAAGCGATTTTATGCCGTTCTGGATTGGAGCCTTCTAATTTTTAACTTTGTTAGTTTTGTGCAATATGATGTTATAGTTATTTAGCCTATTTATTTGTTGAATATCAGTTCATTACCATGTTAAAATGCTCAGTTTAGCATCTGTATAGCCCTCTAAAATGCATCTGATTGGGGTCATATGAACATAACAGTGCCTAACACGTCCTTAACATGACTAGTCATTCAAACAACTGACTGACTAGTCAGTTACGAAAATTGGTAGTATTGCACATCCCTAGTTATAAGATTATTAAAAAGATTCCTAAACTTAATAAGGCTGGATCTGTCTGTCTCTCCCTCTGTAATGTTCTCCTCTGTCTGTATCTCTCTGTTTCTTGTCCTATCTCAGCACAAGCAGTAATTCTAGCAGTAAGAGTGAGTCTGCCGATGTTACAGCCAACACATTGATAGCCACTTTCCCAAGAGCACCAGGCACATCTGACTCGGTCCGTATCAAGTGCAGGGAGATGCTTTCAAGTGCATTACAAACAGGAGGCAAGTCATGGCAGGCTATTCTCTGATTTTTCAATTTAAGTTAAACTCATAGGGTCTTGCAAAAGGATTCAGGCCCTATATTCTTTTATTTTGCTGAAATATCAATTGTAAATTGACATTTTTACATTCTCTGTAATTTGAATGAATAGTGTCAAATATAGGGAATATTTCAAGAGAAAATTTTTCAGTCTGCCAGAACACTGACGCTTGATAGAACATTTAAGACTGGGCCAAAATTAAAACATTTGGAAAAAAAATGCTATTACCTTATATGGCCAAAAGTATGTAAACACACCTTCTAATGAATGGGTTTGGCTATTTCAGATAAACTTATTGCTAACAGGTGCATAAAATCAAGCTTACAGCCATACAATCTTTTTAGAAAATCATTTTCAGTGAATGGACTGTGTCAAAGTCATCAGTCACTTTCAGTGTGGCACTGTCAGAGGATGCTACCATGGTTTACTGAGTCTGGTGTGGAAGAACTTGACTAGCTTGCTCAAGACCCTGACCTGAACCCCACTGAACACCTTTGGGATGAATTGGAACACTGACTGCGAGCCAGATCCTATTGCCCAACATCAGTGCCTGACCTTACTTTTGCTCTAGTGTCTGAATGGGAGCAAATCCCAACTTCCATGTTCCAGCATCTAGTGGAAAGTTTTTCCCAAAATAGTGGAAGCTGTTGTAGTAGTAAAGAGAGGACCAACTTCCTATTAAAGGCCATTGATTTGAAATTAAATGTTTAACAAGCATATAAAGGTTGTTCAGGTGTCCACATACCTTTGGCCATATAGTGTGTATATACACCCCAAAAAGCTTTTCAAAATCTTTTATTTTTATTTATTTATTTATAAAGCACAATTAAAAACAACTGTTAGTTGACCAATGTGCTGTACAATTCTTATAACATATGCAAAAAGCAAAACATAACAGTACACACCAAAATTATACAATACAGACATCTAACTACTCAGCATATAACAACAAGATTTCAACATGTCATTAAACAGCGTTCGATAAAAAAGCCAGGGAAAAAAGATGAGTTTTTAATAGAGATTTAAATGACACCAGTGTGGAGGCAATTCTAATGTACAAAGGCAAACTGTTCCAGAGCTTTGGGGCCAATACTGCAAAGGCGCGGTCCCCCCATAATTTACGTCTAGACCTAGGAACAGTCGAGAGTTTCTGGTCAGAGGACCTAAATGATCTGGACGGTGAGTAAAATTGTAGCAAATCTGAAATATAAAATGGTGCAAGGCCATTTAAAGATTTAAAAACAATCAATAAAATCTTAAAATCAATCCTATAACGGACCGGCAACCAATGTAAAGAAAACAAAATGGGAGTAATATGGTCCCGTTTCTGCGAACCTGTCAACAATCTAGCAGCAGCATTCTGGACAATTTGCAATCGTGATGACGTGGATTGACTAATCCCTACATACAGGGAATTACAGTAGTCCAGGCATGAAGACACAAAAGCATGCATCACTCTCTCAAAATCAGAAAAGGACAAAAATCAATAAATCAATATTAGGGAACCCAGATGCATTAGAGGGTGTAAACACAATAGTCTCTCTTTTACATTCATTTAGATGCAAGAAGTTCACAGCCAACCATGTTTCCAATTCCTTTAAACATGCAAGCGGGAGTAACTTTTCTTCCTTACTGGCACATATATTTGAGTATCGTCAGTATAGCAGTGAAATGATACTCCATGTTTTTTTTTTAAATAGACCCAATTGGAAGCATATATAATGAAAACAAAATGGGTCCCAAAATGGATCCTTGTGGAATCCCACATGTAAGAGGGGCCAAAGATGATGTGAATTCACCTAAAGAAACTATAGGACTTAAACCAGTTTAAAACAGTACCTCGAATCCCTACCAATCGCTCAAGCCATGCAATAAGAATTTCATGGTCTATGGTGTCAAATGCTGCACTAAGGTCTATTAACACCAGAATTGCAGCATCCCCAGAGTCCAGAGTTACCAAAATATCATTAAGAACCTTTAAAAGTGCAGATTCTGTACTATAATGCTCCCTAAACCCAGACTGAAATACCTCAAAGAGAGAATTACTATTCAAATAAGACTGCAGCTGAATAAAAACAGCTTTCTCTAACACTTTTGAGAGAAAAGGTAATTTTGAAATAGGTCTATAGTTCGAATAAACTGTAGGATCCAAATTAATATTTTTAATTAAAGGCTGCACCATGGCATGTTTAAAAAAGGCCGGAACATACCCTGATACAAGGCAGCTATTTATTATAGCTAAAACACTAGGCCCAACTGTATCAAAAGCCTGTACGGGACAGTATTAAGTGGGGATTCCAATGGCCTCAGCTGGTCTACTATTTTAGCCAAACTAGAGAGATGGAGAAGTTCAAAGTGATCAAACACCACAGGGCAACATGGAGGGACAGATAGATCACAAACAGTGGTTATCTGAGATCTAATCTCAAATTGTTTCCATTTTAAAACAAAAAATCTCTTAAAATGTTCACAAGTATCTACTGAAATTTCAGGCCCAATCACATTAGGTGGATTGATAACAGAGTTTATAGTTTTAAATAAAACTCTTGGTTTGTGACAGTTTTTCTCAGTAATATCAGTGAAATACTTGCCTACTATGCCTTATCTGCTTTAATGGCATTTTGATAGGTATGCAAGGAGTCCCTTAAAATTTCATAAGACACCATTTACACTCTGCTCTTCTGCATATCTGTCTAAGTGCTCACGTAGTATCATTAATCCATTTTACATGCCTCACCTTCAAGGGTACAATGGAAACTAAAATGGTTGAACATACAGCATTAAAAGAACAAAGCAGAGGCTCTGGGTTAAAATATGATGAAGGGATTTCAAAACCAGAAACATTGTGTTTATTCACAAATGCGGTAGAAAACTCACTAATAATACTGGAATTCATCATACGACACAGACGTGCAGGTGGACGAGATTTAGCAGTCTGACATGGGAGAGAAGCCCCAAAAATGACTGGTTTGTGGTCAGAGAAAGGTGCATCACAAACATCAACATAACACAGAGAAATGCCATAAGATAAAATTAAATCCAAAGTATGTCCATGATCATGTGTTGGACCCTTTACAGATTGCACAAGATTAAAAGTGTCAATAAGATTCAAAAAGTCTTTTACCAGAGGGTCGGCTGGACAGCAAACATGAATATTAAAATCCCCCATGATTAAAAACTTGTTACCCTAAGAATTCAGAAAAGTCCTGAATAAAGTCTTTATTAAATTTGGGTGGCCGATATACCACCACACACAACACAGGCTCAGCTAAATCTAGTTGAAAGACTTGCAGTTCAAAACTAGGGAAAAGTTCAGTCTCTACAAGTCGACAGTGAAAACCGTTTTTAAAAACAGAAGCCAAACCTCCACCTCTGCCGGAAGCCCGAGGAGAGTTAACAAATTTACAGTCTGAGGGAACGAGGTCAGCAAAAGGACTTAAATCACCGGTAGATAGCCAAGTCTCAGTCACAAATAGAACATCCAATAATTTAGAGGTGAAGAAATCCCTTAGGATAAACATCTTGTTACAAAGCGATCTCGCATTAACCAGTGCCATATTGATTAACATAGAGTCGCCTACCAATTGTGACGCACGACACGGACGAATCCACGTATATGCTGGCTCCAGAGTGCACCGATAAACTTATCAATGATAGTCCCAGTCATCATTGAAACCATGATGGTCGAAATTGGTCCTAGACGCCAGCCACAGTTTAGCCTTGAGTTTGACAGAATACCCGCCTCGTTTCCCACGTCGTCTTCGACACTTTTTTGGCGGAAGGGTGCGGGGAAGCCAGCACACCGGACAGGAATGGAGGAAGGAATGAACATGGTCCTCCAAATTCTTGCTCAAACAGTATATTAACAGTGTTTCTGATGTTAATGAGCATAAGACAATCATAAACCAAAATAGCAGTGACATCCTGGACTAGGAGTGAGACAAACAAAATAAAAACAAACAGACCAGATAGCAGACGGCCAGCCACACACACAGGTGCCATCTTGAATCTGCAAATCTGGAAGGGAGAGGTTTTAAAGTCTGGGGTTTGAAAAATGTGGTTTATATTTTTGTAAAGTATATTATTAAACAAAATACAATAACACATTAAATTGATAAAGTTTAAGCATGAATGATTTGTAAATAAGTCAAATTAAAGAAGTGATTAAGGGGCTGAATACTTTTGCAAGGCATTATATTTTGTTAATGTGTTTGCATTGTGTTTTTATTGTGTGGTTAAATTGGTTTGTCTTAATTTTTCTTTTAGATGATCACATTGCCATTGGGGCTGATTGTGATGAACTTGGGGCTCAGATAGAAGAATATATCCTTCTCATATCTACCCCCAAAGCAGTTTCTTTCAATTACAAGAACTTAATGTATGTAATATTAGTCGTCAACACAATCTTAGATTTTAAAGAATTGGCCTTGACCAACTTGCACGTATCTTTTTGGAATTCAAAAATACTGATATGAAATACAAGAATCGTGTCCGAAGCCGAATCTCCAATCTTAAGGATGCAAAGAATCCAAACCTAAGAAGGAATGTCCTATGTGGGAATGTGAGCCCAGACCGCATAGCAAAAATGACAGCGGAGGTGAATAAGCAGCGCTACACATTTACCCAAATCACTCTTATATGCTTGTTTTTGTATTGATTTAAAAGTTTGTATTATCATATGAACAACAGAAGTGAAAGTGTGAAAATCTAAATTCCAAAGGAAATGGCAAGTGATGAGCTGAAGGAGATGCGCAAGAATCTGACCAAAGAGGCCATTAGGGACCACCAGGTGGCCACATCTGGGGGCACCCAGACTGATCTGTTCACTTGCGGAAAATGCAAAAAGAAGAGGTGTACCTACACCCAGGTAAATCTACACCTCACTGTATAAATATGAGTGTTTTTGGTTTGTTTTTTGTACACGTTTTCACACGTTTGAGATTCTTCCACACTTTATAAACACATGTAACATTCTTTAGGTTCAAACTCGAAGTGCTGATGAACCGATGACAACATTTGTCTTCTGCAATGAATGTGGAAATAGGTGGAAGGTATGGGTTTTCTGCTTTGACTCTTTGCTTTGCTTATTTTGTTGTACCCATTGAGCTGTTTAAAACCTTTACATTTTGATTAACTGTCTCTCTATTAAATCTGTCTCCACAGTTCTGCTGAAGTTGGGGGTCAATTCTCTGTGTTTGGAGATGTAGCAAAATTCCAGGACCACGTTTATGTATGATTGACGAATAGGAACCATGAATTCAATGGTGCATCTGATGTACAAAGGCCACAGTAGATAGCATCCTTGTTTGTTTTATTATTATAATGGTCCACAAACTCATGTCCTGTGTTTTAACTTGACGTATAGCTAGGCCATAGGCCTTTGGACTATGATCAATGTCGTTGGATTTCTGTTTCTTTTACCATTACTTTTTATACGTTGTTAAACATTTTGACATCATTCACTCTTAGATTTAGTTTGGTTTTGCCCTAACGAAAACTAGTCAAAACTATTTCATTTTAAAATAGACACATATGCCCAATACATTTGAAAATAAACTGTTTTAGCATCTGTTTAGTTTTGTTAACAGCTTTAGAATTTTAAACCTGATTCATTTGGAAGATGCTTTGAGTCTCTTTGTCACTCTGAATTATACATATTTATATGCATGATCTCAACATTTTTACTGTGTACATGGCTGTTACTTTCAGAAGTAAAATGTTTTACAAATTGATGGTGAGTGTTGTTTTATACATGCATCTTTACAACCCAACACATTCTATAATTCGTTTAACTTGTGAACAATCTGGATGCGGAGAAATAAAAATAAGAAATGACAAAAGGGATAGTTCACCCAAAAAGGAAAATTCTCTCATCATTTCCTCATCCTCATCCTCATGCCGTGTATGACCTTCTTTCTTACGCTGAACACAAACAAATATTTTTAGAAGTGTATCTCTGCTCTGTTGGTCCTTACAATGCAAGTGAATGGTGACCAGACCCTTTGAAGCTCCTAAAATCAAATAAAGGCAGCATAAAAGTAATCCATATGACTCCAGAGGTTAAATCCATACCTTCAGAAGTGATATGTTAGGTGTGGGTGAGAAACAGATCAATATTTTAATCCTTTTTCTACTATAAATTTCCCCCTTTGACCAGCCCCAACCAGTAGGTGACGATATGCAAAAAGACTGCGAATCGCCAATAAACAAAAGGAGGTGAAAGTGGATATTTTTGTAACAAAGGTCTTAAATAAGATTTTTTTTTTTTTTTTTTTCCTTTTTACATGCATCATATCGCTTCTCAAGACATGGATTTAACCACTGGAGTCATATGGATTAAGTTTATGCTGCCTTTATCTGCTTTTTGGACCTTCAGATTTCTGGCCACCATTCTCTTGCATTGTGAGGACCTACAGAGCTGAAATATTCTTCTAAAAATCTTCAATTGTGTCCAGCAGAAGAAAGAAAGACATACACATCTGGGATGGCATGAGGGTGAGTAAATGATGAGAGAATTTAAATTTTTTGGTGAACTATCCCTTTAAGGTCAGTGTATGTGTATGTTTTATGGGTGGTATGATATTATGAGCTTTTGCAGTTTCACTTTATGTAAGGATGCCTATGTTTCTTTGTAAGATTTAGTGATTACATCAGTATATGCCTTTTTACCTTTTAAAAGATTATTTAAAACTCTGTAAAAGTTAACATCTGATATTTAGACCTTAATAATAAGATTTATTTGAGCACATGTTTATAGTGGTGCTTGATAGGGTTTTAGATTACATTTTTACCAGACTGAAAATATTTGCTGTATCTTGTGCATGTGTTTTATTATTTCCTGATAAAATAATAACTTCTGAGAACCACATTTGGAGTTTGAGTCCAGAATAGGGAAAGGTTCTCAAATAGACTTGGAAGAAGCTGGACAGCCTAGAGGAAGAATGTTAATTTTGACATCAGTAATCGATACAAAGTGCGCATTACTTGCCGTTTGCGACCAAATGAGAAGCCAGGTTTGATTATTCTTTCCCCCAGTTTTGTGAATTTCTTTTGCACTTTTTGTCACAAATGGTTTTGCTGGATTACCCACTACCGCCTTGATGTCTTAACAAGCCTCTTGCATTAGCAATGTCTAATCTGAATAACAAACAACCCTTTGCTGATGTGCTTTTGTGCATATGGAAAACAGGAGGCGACGGTTCACATAGTAAAACCTCAGCATCTTTACAGTAGTTTAAAATTTTACGAAGAGGAGCTAACCCAATCTTTAATGGGAAAAGAGTGTTCTTTATGTATACACCAACTTTGCCCCGTAGAAGCAGCAAAATGGGAAAGATACTTGCTACAGGGTTCTTTTGTGAGGTTCCCAGGTGCATCCTCTCCAGAGCAGAGGGAGTGGGCAGTGGCACTGTTACACTTCACTATAAATGGAGACCAAACAGAAACCAACTGCTCTGCACTATATTGATGATTTTATGTTAAACATTTGGATTCATTATTTTCATGTTTAATTACAAATAAAGAGCAATAAATAAGTGACATTATTTGATATTGGTGTTTGTCTGAATAGACACAAAGATATGTAAGTACACTGCACAAATCAGAACTATATGTCTTGTTTTCTAGTAAAAATATCAAAACAAGATACATTTTCTTGAGAAGTGACATATCAGGACTTGTTTTTAGAGAATAGCATTGCAGCAGTTTTCTTCTTATGGTCGTAGTACATTGTTCTCTCTTTTGCAATGTAGTAGCTTAATGGTGTGTTCATTCTTAGGGGTGGGTATTGACACAGATTTTCCAATTCGATTCCGATTCACAAGCTCTTGTTTCGATATCAGTTCATATGGGTATATTTTAGTTAAAATATCCCTTTTGCTTACAAATAAAAAAACTAATTCTATTTTATTAGCTTTTTATCATTTTGGTCACATTTGAGCTTTTTACAAATGAACAAATCAATGTGTTTATCAATAAATATTATATTATATTGCATATATTATATTTTGTTGCATTTTTATTGTTTAATTGCATAATTGTCGAACATGTGCTAAGGAAACCCGTCATTTCTGTTTAAAGCTGCGCATGTTAACCAGAGAGACTTGAATGGCTTTATCTCATCTGTGCTCTGCCTGATTAGAATTAAATTTAATTTTTTTGATGATTTTGACCAACAACTGACTGTAAAGAACAGAAAAGGGAATTAAAAGAGACTTTTTTCATTGACAGTTTGGTTGCGTGGATCTCGTCTTTGGACACACATTACACGGAACAACTTTTACTCTCAACATGCTGCTTAATATTCACCACTATACTACACAATCACTGGTGAGTGAAATTTTACATTTACCAGCCAGATGCCAATTAGTCTACTGTGTATACATTTTTAGTCGCATTGCATGAAATTTGGTCACAAATGCGAGTGATTTCCTATCATTGTAGTGGAGGGTTGCACACAGAGAACAAGATCGATCTTGTGATTTAAGAATCGATATCGAGATCGTTCAAATGATGATCACGATGCATCTTGAAATCAGTGTTTACCCACTCCTATTCATTACTCATAATTTTAATCTTGCAATCAAATTCACATTATTTGGACATTACTTAAAATTTAATCAAAAGGGGGCCTTTAAAGATGCTTGCTCCCTGGGGCCTTAATCCATCCTTGCTTTTCAGAATTACTAAAACTATATAGGAAGTGATACATAGGCAGGGGGTGCTCACAGAATGTTTGTTTAATCTCTTAAAACAATCACACATTTTAAAATTATTGTGCTTTATTGTATCTTAAAGATTCCAAAATGCCCACAAATCATTTTTTTTCTCAATTCAATAAAACAGAAAAAAAAAAAAAACTAATTTGATTACTGTAAACATTCACGTATTATTAATCAAAACATTTTTATAATTTGTGTGTAAAATGATTGGAAAATAACACTTTTTGTATATTTTACAGAACAACAACAAAAAAGAGTGAAAGAAAAAAAAATATTATAGGCAGTATAACTCCAAACCATTGGCTTAGATTGTATATGAGGTTGATCTATGTGGTGAATCCATCAGCTCAAATTGCACATGTCAGTTGCACATATTAATTTAGTCTAAGTCAGGTAGAAGCACCACCATGAAATACATGTTGGTAGATATGTGTTTGGACTTTGATCAACAATCTTAATTAATTGTCCTCATCTCTACCTGACAAACAAACCTAATTCCTTAAATATGGTGACTTTAGTACTTGAAAAAACTGATGGTGTTTGTTTCCGCTTCAGAACTAGAGGCAAATGAAGTGCAATAGTTCAATTCAGAAGTTACTGTGCAGGACAAGTCATCTCATGAATTGATCAAAGGCCCAGAGTCTACATATGTGGCAAGAGTTTAAATCAACTATTGCCAAAAAAGAGATGTCACAAAATTTAATGTCAAGGCACTTCCCCACGTGAGGATCTTGTCTTTGAATGACATGAAAGTCAGGCAGCAAAGTAATTCACAGAACTAAACATATAGAAGAACTTGGCAGCTCCAATTCTGTCAGTTATATTGGAGGAAAAAGCTAATTACACAGTTTTACTTGACTTGGCTACTTTGGTGTCATCTACCTATGAGGGTGCTGTCAATAAAGCCTGTCCTTTTCCATTCAGATCTAAATATACTGTAGAAATGGGAGATGTTTAAATCTAAAATACATTTGATACTGTAGTAAAAATACTGCATGCTAAATCTGTTGTATTCCTCTCAAAGACATTAGAGGTAATTCGTGAAAATATTACTACCTCAACATACTGTACACAAAAGAGATTAGGCTTTATAGTATCTTTGAGTTGAGTACATGCAAGGAATAGTCATGTCCAACCATCTCTTAGCTGCTCATTCTGTGTGCAGCATAGGAATAATTTAATGCTATGATACAGAAGAAGAAGAAGAAGAAAAAAATGGATGATATTTCTTTAAATATATTCTTAATATTTTCTTGTGGAATACAAAAAGCAGGGAAAATTAATTTCACTATGCCTTTTGAGATATGTTATCTGATATTAAAAACTGGTTTCAATTCCATTTCCATCCATTAATGACAAAGATTTGGTGACAAAATCATCCATTTGTGACATTACTTTTTTATCCATTTTGTCTTTATGTTTTGTCCTTTGTTATTTTAATATTTTTCCCCTACTTCAGTCTCTGCCTTTAATACTGACTTCAAAGTGGAATGGCAGATAATTGTAATCCTTCCATTGGAGATGCCAAGTCATTATAACAGGGAGTGTACTGAATAAAAATACTGTGTACCCTGGGTAGAGCTGAATTGTTGCCTTGATTTGAGCTTTGATTCTCATACGCACTATTCAGAAATCGGCAATACTGGTTACCCATAATTCCCTTTTCTTTAAACATTGTAACACAAGAAAATGGTTGAAGAAATGTAATACAAATTCATAAATATATCTACTGTATATACTGTATATAGCCCACAATTGGTATCACATCTTCATTCAAACAATAAAAATAATAATAATAATAATAATTGTTAGAAACAATAAAAACTTCAACACAAATAAAATATATTATTTTCTTAAAAACATCAAAATGCACTGATAATCCTTTGGAGCATCTTGCTATGCTGATCTGTAGCAGTACTTGTGTTGTGGAGCCCTCAGGAGATTTGAGACTTTTTTTTTTATCCAGTGACCTGGAGACCTGAGTGTCTTTTTGTCAGGTACAGATCCCTATAGCAGTAAAATCCCTGGGAGGACCTATACTGAGGTCCTTTTAAACATACTCTACACAAGGAAAGGTAACAAATAAAAGATAGGGAGGGGAAATTCAACCAGGATCACAGAGATCTAAGATTCCACCGACTGCTCGGAGACTGTCTTAAGCAGGGTTTTGTAGACTTGGGAGTTCATGAATCGCGGATATGAGTCTCTTTGCATTAGCGTGTATATCTGGAGCTGGGCGTCATCAAATGTGTGGGATGTTGGCTCCAGCATGTTCCTGTTTATAACCTCCCGAACTCTAGAGTCAAGGCTCACCTGAGAAAAGCACAAAAAAACCACAATATTTGTCATGTCACTTTTAAAATGAAGAGATACTTGAGAAACCATTTGGGTTTTCTCAGATTTCACACTGGTCGAACCTTCTGGAGCAGGGGTTTTCAAACTGGAGTCCGGGGACTCCCAGAAGGCCCCAAGGGGATGCAAAAAGTAAAAAGGTTAACATTTGGCATTATTACTTTTTCATTATACTTTCTAAAGACTGGATGAAAATCATGAGGTTAAAGGGATAGTTCACCAAAAATGTAAATTCTCTCATCATTTACTCACTTTCATGCCATCCCAATGTGTATGACTTACCCTCTTCTGCAGAACAAATCAAAGATTTTTAGAAGAATATTTTAGCTCTGTAGGTCCATACAATCCAGTTGAATGGTTACCAGACTTTTGAAGCTCCAAAAATCACTTAAAGGCGGCAAAAAAGTAATACATATGACTCCAGTGGTTTAATATATATCTTCTGAAGCGATGCAATCACTTTGGGTGAGAAACAGAATTATTTTTCAATCCTTTTTTACTATAAATCTACACTTTCACTTTAATTTATAGTAAACAAGGACCTAAATATTGATCTGTTTCTCACCCACACCTATCATATTGCTTCTGAAGATTTGTATTTAACCACTGGAGTCAGATGGATTACTTTTATGCTGCCTTAATGTGATTTTTGGATTTTGAAAGGTCTGGTCACCATTTACTTGCATTTTATGGACCTATAGAGCTGAAATATTCTTCTAAAAATCGTTTTTGTTCTGCAGAAGACAAAGTCATATACATATGGGATTATTGATTATTTTATTTTACACTATGGACCCTTTTCACAGACCTGTTTTGATGCGTTTCTGCCTTTAACAACGTAAATGTAGCAAACTTTTTTTATATTTCCAATTTTAGTGTAAATTTATAACATTGTACTTTGTATTATATTACCCTGGAATAAGTTTTAAAAAATAATTTACCATAGCTGCAATGAGGCTTCTAAAACAGCTGCTGAGAAAGTGACAGAAAACTTGGTCTTTTTCTCTCTTTTTATTGCTGTTATCCAGCTCTCTATATTTTTATCTTCCTTTGCAAAGCTGTAAAAGCGTAATCATTGATTTTTGGTCCCCCATTCACCACCATTCAAGTTTAGCCAACTATGATGACTTCCGCTTTCATGAACGCGGATGTGTGAAAAGGGTCCATTGACAGCCATTCTATTAACTACATATAGTTTTGTACAAAAAAATATTTCTGAATGTTTTTCTCTTCTTCCTTGCAAAAAATGTGTGTACTTTTGTACTTATGTATACTATACTTGTGTGTACTATTTTTTCATTTCTTTTGTCTTCAGTGCAATAACGATAAAATAGTCAGTTATTCCATTTTGCAAACAACATGTCTTTATAATATTTCACTTACTATTTTTTTTTTCACACAGTATAAAGATTACTTTATTCATTAAAATACGTAAATAGCTGGGGGTCCCTCGCAAGGGAATTATCATATTTGGGGGTTCTTGGCATCTAAAATTTTGAAAACTCATGTTCTGGAGAACCTCTAGGCACACGTTTCAGGGTGCCTCAGGTATCCTAATTTGTACTAAAGGAACTACAATATGTATTTCAAGTGCCTTAAGTGTCTTTCCTTTATAATGGGGTTACTGAAGGAACAGTTGACAGTCTTTTGAGTTCTTGCAGGGTCTTATGGGTTCTTTTAGGCCACTTCCACACAAACACGTTTTGATTTTGCCTCTCATTCACACTGAAACAGTGTTTTCCTCAACTGAAAATGGAGATTTAAAAATGCTCTGTAGTGCTGCATCATACTTTTAAAAAATTATGATGGTAGGAAATGGAAAACAAAATTTTCAACCAAAATTCTTGGTGTGGATGTGGCCTCAGAGAACTGCCCTTTTTGAGAGGGTTCCTAGAGGTTCTCCAGGGTGCTGCCAGTGTGGCAATCTGAGGAACTTCAAATGAAGTCTCAAGTTTCTTTTAATTTATACACTGTGATTATACAGGAAATATTTACTATATTGCTCCCACTGACCTCTTTGGGAGAGAGAATAGAGATGTAGTCTTCATATATAACCCGCGCCTTCTCCTCGATGATGCTCTTATTGGTTTCCTTAGTAAATTCATCACAAGCCAACCAAAAGAGCATGTTTTCCTCACTGAACTCAGTGCGAAGAAACTGCCGGAAGGCACTTCTTCCAGCGGGGCAGAGCATTAGCTTGTCGAAGGATTGCCCCCATGAGCACACCTCCTCCGCAGTGGGTTTTGGACTGTCAAGAATTACAGAGGTCTTGATCAATTTACCCAACAAACACTGCAATGACACTTCTTACTACCAATTATTCACATAGTAGGATAATTTCAAGAGTAACAGGAGAGTGTTTGTCGCAAAGTTGCACCGTGCAGAACTGCCCCTTGACAGTAAATATTTTCTAAAAATATACACATTCATATCACATGCAGGGTGGTCCTGGGCCCTGGAGCTTATCGTTTTGCTGGGCCCCCCTATTCCAGAGGAGGAAGTTTTTATGCTCATCTCATGCTCATCCATCTAATATATATGCCAGCATCTTGAAGAAAATGGCACTGTATTGTGTACTGTGTGCATTTTTCTAAACATCATAAATTTTAAGATAAGATGAGAAACGAAAGAAAGTTTTGAAGCTAGCTCTGAATGTTTTACAAACCAAACAAAATCCAAGCCAATTTTGACTAAATATCAAAACATCTTGAGGAACAGCAACATTGTTCATTTAAGTTACTTGCAATTAAGGGTTTGTTTTACAACACTTCACTTTCGGAGTATATTTTTGTGAATCAATTATTCTTATAATTTGCCAAACAACTATGAATGTCCTTTTGGCTTCACTTTTTAATATTTTATAGTAAACCCCCATTTAGCAGCAGTGTAGCTGTTTTACTTTTTTATGAAGCTTTGTGGACTTTTAAGTAGTTTTAGAACACCTATTCCTATAAAAAGCTGGAACGACTGACCTCTCCTCAAAGTCTGCATTTCCCTCTGCTTTAAAATCATATGAGGCTCTTCGGTTCCTCTCGTCTCTGTCTTCATTCCTAACAGTGAGACTGCAGGGTAGTAAACGCATCATGATCCCAAGACACCTAGAGTAACAGTAGTCATTAGGAAGCCTCGGAGTACCTTCTCTCTTGGAGCTATTTAAAGGAATATTCCGGGTTCAATACAAGTTAAGCTCAGTCGACAGCATTTGTGGCATGATGTTGATTACCACAAAAAATAATTCTGACTTGCCCCTCCTTTTGTTTTTTTTGTTTTTAAAAACCAAAAATCTGGGTTACAATGAGGCACTTACAATGGAAATGAATGATGCCAATCCGTAAACGTTAAAATACTATTTCAAAATTATTGCCACAAGACATAAACAATATGCATATTAACATGATTTTAGAGTGATTAAATCACTTACTAACCTTTTCTGTGTAAAGTTATAGCCAATTTTACAACTTCATTGCCATGACGATGCAATGTAAACAAACCCTAAAATGGCTGTAAAAATTATGATTTAAACAACTTTACAGCTCAAATTATACACGAGTTTTAACAGAAGGATTCATGTAAGTGCTTTTATAAAATTATAAGCTTCACATTTCTGCCTTTAAACCCTCCAAAAATTGGCCCCATTTACTTCCATTGTAAGTGCCTCACAGTAACTTTTTTTAAAGAAAAGGGATGAGTCGAACGTATTTATTTTTGGCAATCAACATTATGTTGCAAATGCTTTTGATTGAGCTTAACTTGAATTGAACCCGGAATATTCCTTTAAGTCTTCCCAATGTTCAATTTAGCACTGTAACAGGTGCTCATTATGAGCCCACAAACAGAAAACCATGAGCTCAGGTGATCAGAGCACATTGTCCAATGTTCTTGACTGACTGATCTCAAGAGGAATTTTCAAAGATGTCTTGGGATACCTGACACCTCAGTAAAAATTACTTTTTTTTTTTCTGTAAACATGGAAAATGAATTAAAAAACAGTATAGTGTACAATATTGCATAGAGTTAAAGCATTTCTGGTCAATATTCCAGGCATATTTATCTTGCAATGATACTTAAAGCTGAAGTGTGTACTTCCTATTCCACTAGTGCCACAGAATGAAATTACAAAAATAAACATTGTTTTCAAACAACCTTCCGAATACTCCCCTTTATTTTAACAAACAAACTGATAGTCCCACCCCCAAATCTCGCAACTGGTTGAGTCAGTGTTGTTGTGTCGGGCTGGACGGGTCACTCAAAACAAGCAGAGGAATTTTTATAGCCCACAGAGAGACAGTGTTTACAGTTTTCGAGAAAATTAACCAACAAATGGCATACTTACAGTTGTCTTTGCATTTCAAGCTGAGACAGGAGAAAATATGTTAACACCAAAATAGTTACACACTTCAGCTTTAATGGGATGACTCACCCAGAAATGAAAATTAAGCCATTTGCTCACTCTCAGGTTGTTCCAAACCCATTTGATTTTTCTTTCTTCCATAGAACACAAAAGGAGATAACTGTATTGCAAACAGGTGCAATTAATGTGAATCGTGACAGAAGCTAAGATTCTGCCTAACATCTCATTTTGTGCTCCACGGAAGATAGAAAGTAATATGGGTTTGGAACAACATGAGGGTGAGTCAACGATGACAATATTTTCATTTTCAAACCACAAAGTAATATTTAATTTAAGTCTTGTCCCATGCAATAATTTTCTTAAAATAAGGTGGTTTCTTGGCCACCAATTGGGCCTAAAGCTAAACATGTTAGATAAGATCCCATATTACCAGTGTAGTAAATGAAAATACTCCTACCAAGAGCAGCTACAGCAACAGCACCAGCAGAAGCAGCAGGCATTGGAGCCGCGGTTCCCCTGGCTGGGCTGCTCATTCTGTGTCGGTGCTGTAGTCCCCGCCACCAACTCCTGCTGCACCGACATCTGCCTCTTTCGCATCTCCATCCGCTCTGATCCCATGGGCTGCAGAAAACAGGATGCAACTGAGACGGAGCCAATACAAATGCAGCCACAGAGACCAACGTCTGATAATAAATGGCTCAATGAGCAATTGTGGGGGTGAAAATATTGGAGGAAATTATTTTCCTCAAGTCCACTTAAACATTTTGTGGTTTACAATGGAGAAAAGAATGCTTAAAAAAAAACATAAAGCACAGAAGAAAAGTGGAGGCTGGTTAAACCAATATGATTGAAAGTGGTTTCCATTATCTGATCATGCTGGAAAATGAAAGGATAAAACCCCAATCCCAAAGTAATGGTAAATGTGCACATAGATTAATGAACGTGGGCATGTTTTCACTTGACCAAATAAACCAAAATGTTCTGACATGTCACAAAGACTAACATGACCTAAAATGTTAGCTCATTCTTGAGCAATAACCTCTCTTCAGTTGATTTTGAAAACATGGATACTACCCAAAGGAATATTCTGGGTTCAATACAAGTTAATCAACAGCATTTGTGGCATAATATTGATAATCACAAAATTTATTTAGACTTGTCCCTCTTTTTTCTTAAAAAAAAAAAAAAGCGCAAAACTCTGGGTGACAGGAAGGCACTTACAATGTAAGTGAATGGGGTCCCATCCGTAAACATTAAAATGCTCACTGTTTCAAAAGTATAGACACAAGACATAAACAATAAGTGTGTTAACATGATTTTAGTGTGATAAAATTGCTTACTCACCTTTTCTGTGTAAAGTTATATCCAATTTTACAACTTCGTTGCCATGAAGACGTAACACTGTAAACCCTAAAATGACCGTAAAAAAATAAAATTTAAACAACTTTACAGTTTAAATAATACAAAAGTTTTAACAGAAGAATTGATGTAAGTTTTTTAAGAAATTATAGGCATCACATTATTGCCTTTAAATCCTCCAAATATTTGAGGAAAAGTGCCTCACTGTAACCTAAATTTTTACTGTTTTTTAAGGAAAGGAGGGATGAGTCAAATATATATATATATATATATATATATATATATATATATATATATATATATATATATATATATATATATTTTTTTTTTTTTTTTTTGTGGTAATCAACATTATGCCACAAATGCTGTCGATTGAGCTTAACTTGTATTGAACCCGGAATATTACTTTAAATAATCAACCTACTTGCCATAACTTAGACTTCAGTCCCACTAGATTTCTGGATTTTTTGTAAAAAGTAGTTAGAATTCATAAAGTTCAACATATTTATCAAGTTCCTAAACAATAAATAATAACTGATAGATTCAAACTGAATTCATAATTCCAATTTCTTCAATATCTGTCTCGCATGTTGATGAAATAAATTATTTTCATAACATAATTATCACAATAGGCCTCCAGCACAATCCATTTAGATTTGTTGCCAAGTGGGTTGGCTTTCTATACAGTATTTCCACAAGCTTTAGTGTCTGTACTGATTCAACCAACATGGCTTTGGAGCTCAAACAAACCATGACATGGATATACAATAAACTGCATTTTTCTCCTTGTGTATTAATACATATGAGAATTTTGAATTTACAGAGAGATACTGTATAATAATTAAGTGACTTAGGATCAATGGGTCTGATCATATTAAATTTTGCTGTGTTAAATCCGAGGAATCACGGCAAATTCCTCGCTTGATGGACGATGCTTGGCAAAGATGTTTGAATATTTGGTGAAGGTAGGAGGAGGCGCAACACGCGTCTAGCTGCAGTAGGATCCCTTCATCAGTGATCACAGCAACGGTGCATAAGAAATACTCAATCCGTGACTGATAATAATAAACACGATTTAGAAAACAATATTCGGCAATTTACGACTGAATATTTTGTGCCCTTGATTTCACGCGCCATAAGGCTGGCATACGTTGGTACTGACAGAAAAAGCCCGATACAGTCTGCTTGATTTTAAACGAAGCACAACAGACGAAAAAGGAATATTATAGCTTTTATTGTCGATCACATTCGTAACGAAAATAAAGACACAATCTTTCAATTCAGAGCCTATTCTTTTTGAAATAAAAACGTAATGGACGAATCGTATTGCCATCGCACATCCATGAAGCACAGCTACAATATCTCTTTATCGCCAAGGACAACCATCGAAAAGACATTTCTGTCAAACATGACATGCCATCTTCAACAATCAAACTCAACGGTCGTTTTCTCCATAGATAACTCGTTTATTTATAATAAACTTAGGATCCCCATACTTACAATTTCACCATGTATGCCCAGAGATAAGAGATATTCTTTGCCTTGATTACATCCGTTGGCATAAGAATTTTTTAAGGACCGGCTATTTTTTGTCAGTGCGCATGCGTCTCGCTCGAGAGCTGTAGTGGTGGTGGTGGTGGTGGAAGCGTAAAGGATGTCACTGGTATGCACTTAAATCAATGGCCGCAACATTAACAGTAAAACACGAAATAACTGAATATTTTCCTACACTTCTGCACGCGTCAGGAACACTAAATGCGATTCTAAAGATTACCCACGCAACGTGACGCATTCAAATGCGGTTTATCACGAAAAGGGACAACGAGATGCCATGTCATACAGTATGTCAGCGCAACAATAAAAACATAGACTCAGAGAATGTTTAATAACATGCTAAAGTTGACAATTGGATTTACAATGGTGAGAAGCAACACACATTATTAAACCAGCCTAACAAATGCCAAAAGTGTGAACACACTGACCCAACAAACGTGTTTGATGGGTTAGTGTGAATTGGCCTTAACGTGGGAGGATGGGTAGGTTTAACGTTGGCATTTTGTAGCCTATCTGTACGCCTCAAAATAAGGTGTCAGTAAAGTGTCATGGAATGTGACAGTGCAGGAGCTCCGCGTTCTAAGGACTTTTAAAAACGCTTTTAAGAACTTCAACTTTCAAAAACGCGTCTAGAGACATCTGCGTTCAGTTGTATTGTTGGGCTGCAGGAACGCGTTCAGAACGGCCCTTTATGGTAGACCATGGGGTTGAAAATGTGAGGAAGACCCCCGATCTAAGAACAACAACATCATACGGAGGTTCCCTTTCTCATCAGAAATCACGACTTTATCCTTAGAGAGATACAGAACACAAATCTTGTCAATGGTGTGGTTACAAGCTCTCAACCAAGATTCGACAGTTATTGAACCGTGTTTTAGAGCAAATGCAGTCAGTTTTGAAATGCAATAGTGCACAAATTGGGACGCTAGCCAAATCACATAAAGAAGGTTCACAGCACAACTGACTCTGTCCATGGTCCTGAATTCGCCATCAAATTGGAGTGTGCGTCAGTGAGTGTACTCGGAACCCCTAGTTTACTCATTGTGCAATATTATACGACGTGTGATGGCAGTTGCTGCTTATGTGGACCGTTCACGGTCGATATTGTGGATGTGAAGACGTTAATTGTTTGTTTTATTGTGACAAATTTCATGTTCACAAAATTTCAGAAAACAAATCAGTATAGAAATTACAAAATTACAACCTTCTTCAAGTTAAACAGAGGAGAAAAAAGTAGAAAAAATAAAATAATTATAATTATAAAATAATAGTTATAAATATAAAAAGTAATATATAGAGAGAAATTACAGTTTCACCTTATGTGTACAATTAAGGGGTCAAATATAAGATGCAGTAAGGTATAAAGTGAGGGGCTTTCAGTAAGAAAGAAGTTCTCAGTAAAATTGAGTAAAATGTCATTCTTCTTATTGACAATACATTTTAAAGATTTTTTTCAAAAGCTCAATTTCTAACAAAAATAAATGAAAATTTGCTTGGCAATTTGCACATTTTGTTTAAAGATGTAATATTTTCAATGCAGAATGTAAAAGTTTACCTACTCCACAATCTTGTTCTTGTTTGAATAAGTACATATGACATCTTTAAGTGATAAACTGTAGACAATTTTTCGTTGGTCATATAAGTAGGAGCTAACATCAAATCAAAATTTTGAGGATACATCACAGTTATAAAATAAACGGACTAAGTCTTCCTCATTATGTGAAGACGTTAATGACTTGAACCCAACCAACCAACCAACCACATGACGTTTTCCATTGCTGACAGTCTATGCTACTCTAGTCTATGGCACCTCACATGGTTTTCAAAAGGCATTACTGACATCTGCTGGAGATCTGCGTGACAATCCAAATTTGAGTGAGACATCAAGACAGGCCTGGTGTGCATATTGGAAATGTGGAATTTAAAGCAGGTAAAGCGTAATGATTATTATTATTTTTCATTTGTTAAACTTTAATTGTGAATCCATAGATCTAGAAACAGTGGTATAAATAACTGTCATGGTATGCGGTCACTATGTGGAAAATAGAGTGAGAGAGACCCAGCTCACTGCAAACGCTAGGTGGTACTGTTTGCCAGCTTGTATAAATATATACCTTTCCCAATTCTATTGATGTGAAAAGATTTCAAATAACATTTTAAAGAGTATTGCATTAGCTATGTCTGTATATGTTAACATCAGATATGTTTCTAATGTAAATCTCTGAGTACAATTAAAACAATTTAAGTTAGTCTTTGCCTACATTTTTTTGGTTGATATTGTTGTTTAATTGGAGAACATTCAATGGTATTCCAAGGCAACTTGTACTGTACAAAGCGGCAGTCTTGGATTAAATAATAAAACTAACTGTCTAACCTTCTAGATGCATGAGAATGGCAGCCTCAACAGGCATCAAGAACATAACTGTGTGTCCCAGAACCACAGAAATAGAAACACTGTGCATTGGGTCAGGGTGCTGTATCATGATTGTTAAATTTTAATGCTTTAAGAAACATTAGATAATCTGCAATCAACTGGATACTGCTCTCAGTGAGTTTAAACATTTTTAGTCTTTAAACACAAACAATAGCATGAGACAACATCATAGATATTAGCAAAATCTTTGTAATCCTTATCCATTTGAAAATCAAATATATAAATCAAAAGAAATATAGTCTATAATATCTAAATTTGACCACTGGGTTTCTACTGAGATATGTATTTTCTTCCAGAGAGTCCATGTATCTATGTTTCATGTTTCATTCCATATTTGTTGGACCATTCTTGATTGACAAAGTGAGGGACTTATTAAACTCCAAGTAGGATTGTCTTGGAATAAAGGTCTGTTCAGAAATAATTTCTCATTAAAAAAAAACAATACCTTAATGTCAATAATGTTGCAGAACTGTTCTTCCTAACCTTTTAGTAGAAAGGTCAGGAAAAACAGAAACCAAGAACTCTCTAGGAGAACAAAGGCTGGTCTCAAGGTTCATGCCATTTTCAAATTGATTTCCATGAAGGTCATTAAATTAACTCATATGTGAATTTAAGAATTTAATTAAAAAATAAACCAGATGTCCAGCCCTTTAAGTTTCATGCCCAGTCAGGTCTTTACATCTAACTGTCTCTGATGTCGTAAAACAAAAAGCTTTTTTAAATTTGTCCCCTGTAAGCTCTGAAGGTGTTTTAAAGGCTTATAACTCTACAAAAACAAAAACAAAGAGGGTCAATTGTTTGGTATAATTTTAAAGAAAACGTATTAAAATATATATGATATATATTATGATACTTTATGAGACTCTCAGCATAAGAAACTGCTGAAAAATAAAAATAAAAAATACTTTTCTTATTTTTCTGATTTGACATTATAAGGTAGCTCCCAAAAACTGCCTTTTTTTTTTTTTTTTCTTCAATCATGTTCCCTACTCTAAGTAATGGTATGTGATATTTTATGTTCTTTTTATTTTTCGTGAAGTTATAAGCGAAAACGCAACTTATTAGCAACTTGAAATGTACTTAGCTATTACTCACTATATTTTGCCTGTGAGTAAAACAAATAGGCTGGTTGTATTCTACTCTTTGAAAGCTTTCCAATGACATATGGCACATAGCTATTTGATCAGTCTGATGTTTTTACCGATTACAATAAAATGTGCAGTGCAAAATTATAAATAAATGAACAGAACACTTCTGATTTGTCTGCAAATTTCAAAGAACTTGTTCAGTTTTGGTCATAATGCCTACATGCATTGTAAAGTACAGCTTCTAAGCTTTAAAACGATATTTTGTGTCGGTCAAGACTGTAGTTATTAATATTTTGATAATGCTTTTTGTCTTGGTGGACATGGGCCAAACTGAGATTCAAGGATTAAAGGTGTACCATTCACTGAATGTGCTAATACTGTCCAAAAATTGAGGCATGAACAAGAGAGCAAATCTAAAGAATTTCAAGACATTTTTCTCGGAATTCATTAAATAACTAAAAGACACTCTCCAATTTCCATCCAACATGCTGAGGATGTCAGAGGCCAACTATGCAGGTCTCAGTGCAGAAAATCCTGTCACGTTTACACAGATATTTAAAAATGATGAGTGCAATAGGGGACACCATCAGAACAGCCAATTCAGAAAAAAAGCATTTTCTGATCTTTCTTTTTTATTAGATATTCTTTTGTCTACCGCCAAAAGCTTAAACACAATACACATTTTTATAAAACAAACTGATTTTAATATATCTGTGGTTCACCTGTTTATTGTGACTGAATGTAGTTAAAAAAATAAATGCATGATGTAAATAATAGATGCAGTTAGACTGCAGAGCCAAGGGCCAGATTCACAAAAATGTTCTAAAGAAAAAATGTAAGAAAATTCTTAGGATAAATTATAAGAACTTCGTAAGAATGTTCCCAGTAGCGGATCTAGAAAATTATATATTGGGTGGCATGAGGACATTCGGTTAGAGCTGAGACAGTTTGACATAAATAAATAGCTTTTACATAACGTCAGCATCAATAATTGTCATGCTTTTATGTGTTTTTGTTCATGTTTTGTGTTCATGACTTTTATTTTGGAAGTTTAGTTACTGTTTATAGTCATGTGTTCGATGTCATGTTATTTCCTGTTTCCCTGCCATGTCATGTGATTCCCTGTTTCCATGTCAAGTCATGTGATCATCCTGTTTCCCTCCATGTTCATGTGTCTTGTTTTCATTGGTTTATTGTCATGTTATCTTGTCTATAGTTCTGTCTGTTCATTGGTTGTCTTTTTACCCTTGTCCATGTATTTATATCCTCATGTTTGCCTTGGTCCTTTGTCAGGTATTGTGTGTTGTAACACTGTTTGGTAGTCATGTCAAGTCAAGTCAAGTCAAGTCAGGTCAAGTTATGTCAAGTTATGTTATGTTAAGTCATGTCAAGTTAAGTCAAGTAAAGTTTCGTCAAGTCTAGTCAAGTTCATGTTTATGTTTTGTTCACGTTTGTGTTTACTGTTTTTGAATTTCACGTTTGTATTAAACTGCAATTGCGTTCTACACTTCATCATCATCGTCTGCCTGTCATTTGCCAGCATTGTTACAATAATATACTTACATTTGTATAATGTATATTTTATACATTGGGATACCAAATGCCAGGGTGGTAGACCCCGGTAGATTCACCCCTGAATGCTCCTAAGAGCAATTCTTGAAAAATTCTTAAGTTCTCAAATATCTTCTTAAGAACATCTTAATTTTTTTTTCTTAAGATAGAAATTAAGAAGAAAATGGTAGTTAAGAAGAATTTCTGGTAACACTTTACAATAAGGTTCCATTCATTAACATTAGTTAGTGCATTAGGTATCATGAACAAACAATGAACAATATATTTTTTTTTTCAGCCTTTATTAATCTTTGTAAATGATAGTTAATAAAAATACAGTTGTTCATGGTTAGTTCATGTTAGTTCACAGTGCATTAACTAATTTTACAACTTTTGATTTTAAAAATATATTACTATATTGTAAAATTAACATTAACTAAGATTGTTAAATGCTGTAAAAGTATAGTTCATTGCTAGTTCATGTTAACTAATGCTGTTAACTGATGTTAACAAATGGAACCTTGTTGTAAAGTGTTACTGAATTTTCTTCTTTCATTTTGTGAATCCAGCCCCAGTTCCTATGTATACAAACAAGTTACAGATACAAACAAGTTCTCAGAAGTCTCAGGGTTTTTTTTTCCATTTAGCATGGATAATCACTCCCTTAATTCTAAAGTTACAACTGCCAAAAGTCTGATGTTTGCCATAAAGTGTTTAATATCAATGGGCCAAATTTGTTCCAGATTCTATTCACCTGTCAGCATATATGATATGATCATGTAAGTTTGAGACTATTTTGTCAAACATAATACATTGAATATATTGTGCTCCACCTTCTTGATTATGCAACCATTTACTCAAGTACTCTTAATCCCTTTTCAGACAGGAAGATGTCCAGAAATAACCTGATCACATCAAAGAGCGCTGCCTCCATGGACAATAAATAGCATCCAGGAACCGTTTTGGAAGTGTGGATAGAGGAAGCCTTTGTTACTGTCAAAATCTGTAATATCTCATATAGTCAACAAACATAGTTGTCAGGAAAAACAAAAAGCTCTTTTGAAATGCTACTATGGCTCTCATGGTTAACTTTAAATAATTAAGCACCTCTCTAGTTTTGACATCAGAAAGATTGGTCCATACCCTGACTTACCTGAAAGGAAATGGGATCCTTTGATCTGTCCTCTGTATTGTCATTCTCGTCCTCATTTTCATAACCTCCTGTTGCGAAGTAACCCTCGTCATGCCGACAGGCCAAGAGAAGATGCCGTAGCTGCCCCCACATCAAGTAGGGAGAAAGCCGAAAACTCTGTACCACAGAAGAGGGCCAGACCTCCCACCTTAAAACAATTCTGTTACATAGCATTCCTCATCTGAAGCCTTTCCATGCTGTCAAAGAGCAAACAAGTTCACAAAGATTCAAAGTCATTGTGTTTCTCATGATACAAAGCAGTTTCACATCACTGACCAGCAGGTACTTCAACAGAAGACAACAAATAAGAGCAGCACTTGGTGTAGAGGGCAGTGAAGGGATTACACATGTGCATGTCCCATCGAGTCTGATCCCCCAATGCTTTAGGGCACTTCAAAGGCTTAGTGCAGATTAAAGTCAGGATGTGTGTGCTCCTGTCTTTGTGCACAACCATAAGTGTGCAATATTTTGTTAAAATACATGCATTAAGTTTAGACAGTCCTTGGTTGTAAATGTAAGTGTATGGTCAATAAGGGTTTTCTTAACTTTAGGGGTTACTTGCAACTTGGCCCTGAACTTCACCCTTTAAATGTGGTTGACTCTATATTTTAATCTAGGCCTGTAAAGATCTATAAATAGGTGCCCCTGCAATCAGTTTGCACTATCCAAGAAAATAGATTCATGAGCAACACTGCATATAAGTGGATGAATCACCTTATAGACATTCAACGATATTTAACAACATCTGAAAAAGATTTAGCTCTTTAAAGGGTTAACGTGAACCCACACTCACATGACAGCATCACGTGATATTGAACCCGTGACGTTTTGTTGCGATTTGACAGCTCAGAGGCATCAGGTAAGCAAAGTCAAATGTATTTCTAATATTTCTTGTAGAAATATAGCTTATTGGGCTCGCAGATAATTGTCAGATAACGGTGCTAGCATGTCTGAACTTCATATTTAACATTGACACTCGCGCTAGCTTTCTAAATAGCTATTTGCTTACATTTGCAGATGTCCAGTGGCTCTTTCCATTCAGCAGTTTTGTTTGTACGATATAGTTTGGAAAAAATGTTGTCATGTTATGTTGAAATGTTGTCTTCAGTGCACTACTAAAGTCATTTATGAAGGCTAATTCGTTGTTATTTGTTACCCCTTCACTATTAGCAAGATAATGTAGTCACTGCGATGCTAAAATAATTTGACAGTATGTATTAACAACAACATCGCTTTCATACAGTTTTAGCGTGTGTTTTGTCTCATATTGGCTTTATTCTGTATTTTTTTTTACCGTGTTATCTACCTTGCAAACCTTTATTCGAACTGAGTTAATGAGCTAGTTGCCTGCGCATGAGTGAAGTTGCTGTAGTATAGACTGCAGTGTTGTGGTGGCGTTTCCAGAGTTAGCACATTACGATTTGATGCTATTTTAAGTTTTTAAGGTCCTGATATAGAATAACAGAGAGGTCAAGATGGATATCCGAGGGGCCGTGGATGCTGCCGTCCCGACCAACATCATCGCAGCCAAGGCCGCAGAGGTCCGAGCAAACAAGGTCAACTGGCAGTCCTATCTCCAGTGAGTACATATTACTTCTGCTTTTAATATATCTCTTCTAGATCACAGGGAACAGCTAGAACTCAGGAGTGTGCAATCTAAATACTGATTTGTAATTCTGTTTGTTTGAGAACATAATGGCTGTCTCAAAACCTATTTGCATCATAGTATACTGTAACAAGATACTGACCGTTTAGAGACTTTATGATGCCCAAAAATGCTGTTTATTTATGCAGCACACTAGGTTTTGAGACACTGCCAATTAAATAAGAATGAAGCAAGTTATGTATGTATGTTCAGAATTTTTATTGCATCGCATTTTAAAACGTAAAATATGCTTTGCATATTTATTTGAGTAATTCTAATCTGAAACAGGAACAAAGTCTACATCCTTTAAGGAAACTCTTTCTGACTTGTGACTGTTACAAGGCTCTCACAGTGGTCTGTGTTTGGGTGCCAGGGTGTTGTACTTTCCATTATCTGTTATCTGTTAGACAAAACTACGATTGTCTGTGGTTTTTGGAGCTTCAAAGGTCTGATCACCATTCACTTGCATTGTATGGACCTATAGAGCTGTGATAATCTTCTAAAAATCTTCGTTTGTGTTCTGCTGAAGAAAGAAAGTCATATACATTTGGGATGGCATGAGGGTGAGTAAATTATGAGATCATTTTTATTTTTAAATGAACTATCCCTTTAAAGTCATCATGAAACGGAAGTTGCGACTGACTTTACCTCCATATTATGACGTATTTCCGAGTGAAACGGCTTATTGAACAAGAAAAAATTGTAGGGTGAGGACTTGGTTTTTTATCCATCAGTTGTTGGATTGTGAAAAGTGGGCGTTGCATATCGGAATGGAGGAAAATCTGAATGCGAGTTTGCAGTCAACACACAGACACAAACACACACCACTTCCACCGTGCTTCTTGAGCCAGAGCTAGTTACTGGGGAAATTGAACATCGATCTCAACACACTGATGATCAAACCGACAACATAAATGCACGAGCATATCGCAGTCTTTGCTTATGATGAGGCTGAAGTCATTGAGAAATGAGCGAGTAAAAGATCACAATATTTCAATGTTTTGAATCACAATACACTAAATATAAAGGGATAAAAACAATTGCTCATGCTGTACATTCCAATATATCTGCATTTAAAAATATTAATAAACTCCTGAGTCATCCGAGTTGAGTTTTATTCAGTTGTGATCACCTCAGCAATTCATGCGTGAAATGTCTCAAACACAACTGCAAATTCACCATTATTCCTCCTCCTCCAAAATGTAAATTCAAGCCAGCTGGCCCATTACCAAGGAAGTTTGGGGTAAGGAATGGGAAATTTGAGGAAAACCACTGAAAATAAACCTTCTTTACAGTTGAAGTTTACATACACTTAGGTTGAAGTAATTAAAACTAATTTTTTAACCAATCCACAGATTTAATATTAGCAAACTATAGTTTTGGCAAGTCGTTTATGACATCTACTTTGTGCATGACACGAGTAATTTTTCCAACAATTGTTTACAGACAGATTGTTTCACTTTTAATTGACTATATCACAATTCCAGTGGGTAAGAAGTTTACATACACTTTACATACAAGTTAAATGTGCCTTTAAGCAGCCTGGAAAATTCCAGAAAATTATGTCAAGCCTTTAGACAATTAGCCAATTAGATTCTGATACCTGTACCTGTGGATTTATTTTAAGGCCTACCTTCAAACTCAGTGCCTCTTTGCTTGACATCATGGGAAAATCAAAAGAAATCAGCCAAGACCTCAGAAAAAAAACTGTGGACCTCCACAAGTCTGTTTCATCCTTGGGAGCAATTTCCAAATGCCTGAAGTTACTACTTTCATCTGTACAAGCAATAGTACGCAAGTATAAACACCATGGGACCACGCAGTCATCATACCGCTCAGGAAGGAGACGCATTCTGTCACCTAGAGATGAACGTAGTTTGGTACAAAAAGTGTAAATCAATCCCAGAACAACAGCAAGGGACCTTGTGAAGATGCTGGAGGAAACAGGTAGACAAGTATCTATATCCACAGTAAAAAAAAGTTCTATATCGACATAACCTGAAAGGCTGCTCAGCAAGGAAGAAGCCACTGCTCCAAAACCGCCATAAAAAAGCCAGACTACAGTTTGCAAGTGCACATGGGGACAAAGATCTTACTTTTTGGAGAAATGTCCTCTGGTCTAATGAAACAAAAATCAAACTCTGGTAAGGATGCACTGATACCACTTTCTTTCTTCCGATCCGATTCCAATATCACAAATCTCAGTATCGGCCGATACAGATCCCAAGCCGATTCCAGTGTTGTTTTTTTGCATAATCAGTTAAGCATATCTTAACATTATTGTGTGGAACTAATTGGGAGTACTCTTTAATATGTAAAGAAACACATACCTCTAACTACACATTATTTCAATATAAATGTATAGCTTATTAAGAAACACTTTATTATTAACTAGTATACTGGATAATGTAGCAGATAAAATAAACAGTAATTCCAGTCTTCAAGTCTTCAGTAGAAAAGAAACCAGTGTTTAATGTTTGCCTTTTTTCCCCCCAAAAATGTTTCAACTTGCATCTGGACTTTAAAGGATTCAGATCTCTTTTTTTGTTCAATTTAGTTGTAAGACATCAGTCCACTTTTCATTCACACAGTTATTTTTTGGAACCCGTTCAACTTAAATATTGTTATATATTGTAAACAAATACTAATGATGACAACAATAATAATAATAATAATAATAATAATAATAATAATAAATTGTTATTAATATTATTATTATGGACTTTTAATTTTAATTTTAAATACAACAGTAATACATTTAAATCATGCATTTTGTAAACCCTCACGCTTTTATTTTGACATTCTAAACTCTCCAGGAAGTCCTTTATGTGTCTGTTTATAGGCAAGTTCACATTAGTTTAATTCGCTTCTTATTAAAATTCTGGTAAAATGCACCTCTGGTCCCATTCTAAATGCATATTATAAGTGAACCGAACTATTGAGCATACATCCTAGATGTTGTTCTTGAATAGCGCTCAAATATTGCGCACCGCTGTGAAGGCTAAAAATAGCCGCGAGTGCATCACCAGCCTGTGCGTGAGTTTGTGTCAACAGAGCAGCATCATTCACTAACGCGCTGGTGCTGCACATACTATATATTTACTTATTAAACACAGCCTTTTGTGATTCACAGAGCTATCGCACATCTTCAGGTGGCTTTGAATAAAATGCACGAGTCATATGAACTGCTTTAATTGTGTTTTTATGGTTCTTTTATGTCATTTTTGGAGCTTGACAATAACGAACTTGACTAACACACAGTATCGGATTTGGATCGGGCTCATCGGACCGATACCCGATCCGTCTAAAAGCTTGAGTATCGGAGCTGATACCGATCCAGGTATCGGATCGGTGCATCCCTACTCTTTGGCCATAATGACCATCGTTATGTTTGGAGGAAAAAGGCGAAGAACACCATCCCAACCATGCAGCATGGGGTTGGCAGCATCATGTTGTGAGCTTTGCTGCAGGAGGGACTGGTGCACTTCACAAAATAGATGGCATCATGAGGAAGGAAAATTATGTGGATATATTGAAGCAACATCTCAAGACATCAGCCAGGAAGTTAAAGCTTGGTCACAAATGGGTCTTCCAAATGGACAGTGACCACAAGCATACCTCCAAAGTTGTGGCAAAATGGCTTAAGGACAACAAAGTCATGGTATTGGAGTGGCCATCACAAAGCCCTGACCTCAATCCGATAGAAAATTTGTGGGCAGAATGGAAAAAGCGTGTGCGAGCAAGAAGGCCTACAAACCTGACTCAGTTACACCAGTTCTGTCTGGAGGAATGGGCCAAAATTCCAGCAACTTATCGTGAGAAGCTTGTGGAAGGCTACCCAAAACAATCTGACCCAAGTACAAACAATTTAAAGGCAATGCTACCAAATACTTACAAAGTGTATGTCAACTTCTGGCCCGCTGGGAATGTGATGAAAGAAATAAAAGCTGAAATAAATCATTCTCTCTACTATTATTCTGACATTTTACATTCTTAAAATAAAGTAGTGATCCTAATTGACCTAAGACAGGGAATGTTTTCTACGATTAAATGTCAGGAATCTCAGTGAAAAACTGAGGTTAAATGTATTTGGCTAAGGTGTATGTAAACTTCTGACTTCAACTGTATATGTGCGTTAGCTGATTTGACGCCAGGTTTGTTTACATGACTCTTGAAGGGGCGGGGTTAAAACTGACTAACTCTAACCCTGATTAAAGATAAAAATCTATAAAATAGCAAATATGCACGAATGAATCATTCATAATAAGACCAGTAACATGCATTAATAAAATAAATAGGGTCGATTTTGATTTTATGCAGACTTTAATGTTTTACAGCGTGTAATTTCTCATTTATATGTTTCTCACTGAATGTCCGTGACCAGCTAAGCAGGCAGTATTTTTTATAGCCATAAAGAAATGTATAACATTACTAGTAATTCAGGTGTGAGCAAAATCTGATCATAGTTGGAACTTCTAACCCATATGTAGGTCAGTGGTACTCAATTAAAGTTCCAAGAGGTCCAGCCTTTAAATTTCCTTCCTAGCAAAGATCAGAACATTTATACTGAACTTAAACCTGTTTCTGGAGCCAGTATGTTGTATGCCTGTGAAATGAAATGGCCAATGTGCATTTCAGTAAGATTCATTACATGAGCAATAATTCATTGATTTATTAATTGAGCACTTTATTCATTGATTATAGGAAATTTCATCCTTAGTGGAGCTCACCCCCCTTTCCGATTATTGGATGCTGTGGACTTGAGAAATGCAGTTCAGTCTTAAAAGAAAGGGGAAACATTTGGTTGCATTTTATTTTGTGATTACACTAAAATAGAGAACGGTCCATGGATGAGTAATAGAGAACTGGTGTGGGAGATGAGTGTAAGATGCAGTTTTTGTGTCGTCATTGCAGTGTAAAGGCATACAGGTGTTCTGTGCTGAGAAAAAAAATGCTATGCTATGTTTATAATTATATTAATTTATAAGAAGTGATGTGCAGTCCAGATGGAACCATTCCGTTCCAGATCTAGACCGCAGCTTTGTTACTTGGTGACCTCAGCCTTACGTGGTAGTATAGTGTAAGAAATAAATATAATTCGATTTTTCTGCTAATCATTTTTGCTTGTCAAATGGGTTAGCCACATCTTTATTATCATCTTTATATTATAATATTTATTCTATTGTTGTTAAGTTAGGGTTAATGCATGGTCAGCTGGTCATTATTGCAATTTAAACCCCCGATGGGGTTATCAGGACCTCGGCACAAAGCGCAAAATTGTCATCCTGCTTATAACATGGCTACTTTCCAAATAAACAAATGGACATGACACGTTGATTTGAGTTTAAATTATTTAATTATGTGAGAAGGTGGAGACCTGTGGAGTGATGCAAGAGACAATTATGCAAGTTTATTGGTCATTATACAAAAATATTGGACTGTAGAATGCCACGATTGACCAATCAAAACTAAGTATTCCAGCAGTCTGTGTAATAATGTATTTATTACAGTTGTTCTTATTCTTTTATTTTGTCGTTCTTATTGGTTATGCTCTGAACAATGTAATTTAATATGGCATAGAAATTATTTTCAGAAAACGACAGATGTACTGTATGATAACAGGTCTACATTGCAATAATGACAATTGTGTAATTGCACTGTGTTGTTAGACAATTTTTTTTCCTTCATAATTTTTGAAAGTAAGATTTGAAAGTAAGGTTTTGAATGAAAAAGTGCAAGAAAGAAAACAAAACCACTGTGAGCTTCATAATTTTCTCACAACATTGTAACACAAGATTGATAGAAGAAAACATTCTAAGATGAGAAACAAATACTTTTGTGTGGGGTCTTGAGTTGCAAAGCATATTTAAATTCTCAGATAAAAATCAACAAAAAAACTAAGAATTTTAGAGCCAATATGTTTAATATAAAGTGCCTAAATGGTTGATGCATGTTTTGGCCTTTCATTTCCTATGCCTGTCTCCTATTAGTCATTAGGGAACTAAGCCTAAAACTTGTTTCCTGTGTTTTTCAGGGGCCAAATGATCTCAGCTGAGGACTGTGATTTCATTAAGAAGTTTGAAGTTGCCAACTCTGAGGATAAGCAAACAATTCTGACCAAAGAAGGACATCAGGTTGACACTAGTTTTTTCCCTTTCCACCCTGTTTAATCATAGGAGAGTGGAAATTTACTACATTAATTTTTCATTAATATAACTGATCAGACATTTTTATGATGTTTGGTAAGTACATTGTAGTCTTTGTGAATAAGACTGAATGTATAGACTCAAATTGTATGTGGTTGTATTGCTTTAAAAGATTTACAGTATATACATTCATCTAATTCTTCTATAATGTTTGATTGTAGTGTGCAAAGACCTTCCTCAACCTGATGGCTCATATTTCCAAGGAGCAAACAGTTCAGTACATCTTGACCCTGATTGACGACACGCTGCAGGTAAAAACACGCACTCATGCACAATTTCAAATGTGTAATAAGTACAACTATAATGTCCATTTCCTCATAGCCTGTCAGACTGAAATGCTTCAGAGTATAAATTAATAACAATAACTTGACTATGTGAAGAATTTCAGTTATGTATTGAAAATGAAAAATTCAGACAGTTATGTGAATATTTCTATGGCATTTGCTTTTTTTCTTTCACAAATACACAGTCACAGCCTTGGTCTGCAAATATTCAAAAAGCAGAAACAGCAGGTCCTCGAGCTTACTCTCTGTTGGTGCACAGATAAATAGTGCATTATTGCCCAGACACAGATTGATGCTCTGGTATAGCTTTTTCCTCTGTATATTGCATCA
Organism: Myxocyprinus asiaticus; assembly: GCF_019703515.2. Taxonomy (NCBI): domain Eukaryota; kingdom Metazoa; phylum Chordata; class Actinopteri; order Cypriniformes; family Catostomidae; genus Myxocyprinus; species Myxocyprinus asiaticus. The sequence goes on from NC_059349.1 coordinate 32,317,465, forward strand.
ATATTATCTGTCAAGACTGTGCAGACAAATGACCTTAACTTTCAATTGCTTTTATGGAGTCTGTGGGACTGCAGTGTCTATACTGAGCATTTCTGTGTTCATACAATGACTCGTCATCTCACAGTTCATTTAGCCTGTGCCTCTATGATGAGGTCTTTATTAATATTCAAAGTGATCATAATTTTAAAACCAAAACAAACAGGCTCATCTTTCCATTTTAGAATGATTTTTATTTTACCCATCTGTCTCTTGGGAAATGGAGGGTCTGTTTTGCTTTGCATTTGCTGAACTATTCAAGTATGTTGTACATGTAGGGTATATAAAGCATTAAGGATGCAGCAGTGTTACCAATTATAGCACATGAAGTGAAACAGAGGCACTTCACCGTTACAAATGGTGTATTGTAGCTGTTGTTTGCATCGTTGGCTTCCAAAAGAGAAATCTGTTTCTTACATTGCTGGTTAACCTCCATCAGACACTCAACAGAATAGTAATAACTATAAACACAATGAAAGTTATAGTATTTTCTACATATTTAATGTACATTTATATAATGGTATGTCTTCAGTATGTAGACCTTTTCTTATAATGTGAAAAGATTTTGGCAGGGCATCGTCTTACTGAAACAAAGCAGGTGCTCTTTGGCTGGGTTTCTTTTGAACATTACTTGGAAAAATTATCCAAGGAACATCTTCTAAATAAAAGTTTAAAAGCTTCCGAAGAAAGGTTCAGCTGCTGAAATAGATCAGTGTGCAGTGACTAATAGTCACTTGTAAAAAGTTAATAGTTTAAAAAAAATAAAATTCCGATGGAAAGCTAAAACGAAATTAAACCTTTAACATTTTTATCAGAAGGTGGCCTTGGACCATAATTTTTCTATAATCACCTTTTCTTATCAATTTGTTTTATGTTACCATAATGGGTCTTTTGCTCCACCATGCAGGAAAATCATCAGAGAGTGAATATTTTCTTTGATTATGCCAAGAAGACTAAGAACACAGCCTGGTCGTATTTCCTCCCAATGCTGAACCGTCAAGACCTCTTTACTGTTCACATGGTAAGTTGCTATAGACTTTATTCACAGCAGCGCCATCTTTGATTCTTAATAGGAATCACAACAAGGCTGTGAGGGATAGACGTACAGTCTCTTCAATGGGCTGTACAGTTGTTTAAAGTGTTTTTGGATCGTTCGGCTGACAAAACATTGAAAAAATATCTTTCCAAGAAATTGAATTTGACAAAAAACTCGACAACATGAGTTAGATTATTAATTAGCTTTAAACTGTGCATGCCATTGAAGAGACAGTAAGTATATTCCTCCACATAGTCCACCTAGTTTAAATATCTTCAGTAGAATATTTAGTCTACTTACTGTATATGTCCTCTTAACATAGTTAAGTATTTGACATAGATGTGAATTCATTAATTTAGCGCATTTTAATTAGCTAATTTCACCTGCTTTGGCCTCCTACGTTCTACTGTAAAAGAACCAGCTACCAGCAAAAGAACTTATATTTAAATGATATATTTTATCAAATTATATTTAATTAATTTCAGGACTGTGCAGATGGTGTTTGTTTAATTACAGACAAAATTCAACATGGAATATGAAACAATATCACACAGTCAATAGCCCCTTTCACACATACAGCGTTTTCCAGAAAATGTACTGACATTTTCAGGTTAGAGGTCATGTGTAAACACGGCCCTTTTGAAAATACTGGTTAATTTTGCTTTGGCAATGTCCATTAATGAAAAGATGTATCATTAGTACCTATAAATGTCCATTTTGATGGTATGTGTGAACAGTACATGTGGAACATTTACCAGTAAAGGCAACCCAATGATTTTCCTGTAATTTAACTGGTTGCATGTGTGAAAGGGGCTAATGAGACAACACACTGCCCATTTTCTCTTGAAGGTAATACTGCTAAATAATTTTGGAACAAAGTTAGTTTATACTCTCATCTTGGTGTAATTATTCTGTAATGACGTCATAGCCTAGACAGCAGTTACAGGTATTGTCCAACAGCTGCCAGACTGTAACTTGCTTAGTGCCGCATAGTGTTTTGTTCTTAAAAGTAAATATTTAGTTCTTTTAATTTTAACAACAACCTCTATATGCTTTATTATTGTGCAGATGATTGGGCTATTATTCAGGGCCATTACCCTTAAACCTGTTTGAGAACCTTAATTGATGTGGAGTTCATCAATAATGAATCAAAAGGATCTCCATGCTTAGTTTTGAACAGTCACTCAAAAGCTAAATGATTTTCCTGGATACTTTCATTCTAAGGACACCTACTTCACACGCAGAGCACCATGGAGTCAGTTGTCACACTTTAATTACCCTTCAGGCAGATGGTGGTCACAGGGCGATGAACTGCGTGAGGATGTATTGATTCCCCGTGCCATGCTCACCTCCGCTCTTAATGAAACTGTTTAAAGTTCTCCCTTTGCATTGCGAGCAGAGTAAATGTCATGTCATGTGGAAACATCAGAATGGCTCTGAATTCAGTCATTATCATATCACACACAGAGATGTAGGGAGGGAAAGAGCCCTCAGTGAATTGCTTCATCTTGACAATAATTTGAGCATATTCTTTACCATTTGCACATTATTACGGCTAATGTGTTAATTTACGATTCTTAATTTCCGGTTGAATGTTTCTGTCTAAAGCAAAGTCACCTCCACTTATCACAATTATGGCACATAATTCGCCTTATTTGACATTTGGCCTTTTGCCACTTATAATTAGAGGGGAATATAGAGATAGGATAGGAAATAATTAGGAACTGGGTACTGCTGAGGAATAGTGGTAAAAATAAATTTTAACCATTGATTCTTCAGTTCGTCTGCCTTTGGAAGTCCAAACAAAGAGGTTTTGCTTTCACAGTGTCTTCTCGACATAGTGACAACACTAACCCAACTGATCCTGGCCTCTGCTATAACTACGTTTGTTTTAGGGCAGGCCAAAGTAGCCCTTAGGCGGTCATTATGCAAATGTGTTACATAGTGACGTAGATACTTTACGGAAGAAATGGCTGGGCTGCAATCCAGCCGTTTCTTGTAGTTCTTGAGCAGTGTTGCCTGTGGGAGAGAAAAACTCCCTTTTGCGTGGACTTTGTGCTTTGTAACTTTGCAGACCTTTTACATGCACAAACAGCTATATTACTCACTAAAGGAAAGGTAAAATCCCCAAAAGCATAATAGGGCCTCTTTAATAGTGGCTGTAAGCAATTTTCCTGTTCCATATGATTTTTTCTGTCCACATACAGGGATAGAATTTAAGCGTGTCATAAATTGTTGCCATTCTAAAGTAGTTTCATTCATGTATGTGTAATTGTTCATGTTGTTCATAAGATGCATTATGCTTTGCTGCAATTTATACCCTCACTGAGCACTTTATTAGGAACACTATGGTCCTAATAAAGTGCCCAATGTGGTCTTCTGCAGTTGTAGCCCATCCACCTCAAGGTTCGACGTGTTGTGCATTCTGAGATGCTATTCTGCTTACTACAATTGTACAGAGTGGTTATCTGAGATACCGTAGCCTTTCTGTCAGCTCGAACCAGTCTGACCATTGTCTGTTGACCTCTCTCATCAACAAGGTGTTTCCTTCCACAGAACTGCCCCTCACTGGATGTTTTTTGTTTTTTGGCACCATTCTGAGTAAACTCTAGAGACTGCTGTGCGTAAAAATCCTAGGAGATCAGCAGTTACAGAACTACTCAAACCAGCCTGACTGGCTCCAACAATCATGACACGGTTGAATTATAATTTTTGTTTTTTTGTGACAAGAATACTGGTTTGTTATCAAAATAGAATGCCAGTTGTGAAGCTCAACAATAACGTTAGGGCAACCAGAAATTGGAATGCCTACTATATGACCAACAATACAGCCAATACAATATGCTGTATTTTATCTCCAGTAATAAGTTCACTGTCAGTGTTAACAGCCCTTTCATCTCATTGTATTTTTCTGTCCAAATTGTAAACTTTGCAGAACTTCTAATATTACCATCTCCTTAGGTTGAATTGCTTCTGTTGTAGTATTTCTCATCTGTTGCTTTGGTTAAAAATGTCTATTTTTCCACAGTATCGTTTACAATAAAGGGAAAGTAAGGACTGTTGCCAGTCCTTATGAATTGCAGGAAGGAGCTGTATGTAAGCCACAGATAACAGAAATACCTGTTTACAGGCATTGACACAAAATTTCTGTTTTCCCCTTCAGGCTGCGAGGATCATAGCCAAGCTGGCTGCCTGGGGTCGTGACCTAATGGAGGGCAGTGACCTGAACTACTACTTCAACTGGATTAAAACCCAGCTCAGCTCTCAGGTAGAAAGCACAATGAGATTCCATTATAAATTCATCAGAGCTTCTCTATCCTAATTAAAATGTTTAATTATGATTTAAAATTGTTGGTCACTTTATTTTACAATGTTGATTGTTACTGTGTATTTACATACTACATTTTATTTTGTAGAGATGTACTGGCCTATTATTATTGTTATTACTATAATAATAAATAATAATAATAGTAAATATGTTTAACACGGCATTGTAAAATAAATTGATAGCACCTTGTTTTAAATTAAGTTTTTAAGCATGTTCTTGTATGCACAAAATAGCTCTGCCTATTTCTCAGCAGGCTATTATTTGTTAGATTGATCCAAAAAAATGGTCTCATCCTCCTTTACTTCACCTTATCAAAAACACATCTACTTCCACTCTCACTCACAGAACATACTGTATCTTGCTCTTTGTGCATTATAATGTTGTGTTTGTGCCTTTTGATGTAAATTTTCATCACAAAAAGAAACTTCAAATGATGCCATCGCTTTCTTCTTGTTTTCATTCCTCCTGCATTCACTGGAGTGTGAAAGGCAAGAAAGGACATAAAAGAATTTGTGATGTATCAAAACACTGACCATATGCTATGTTTCTTTTCAAAATCTCTCTAGCTCTGGAGGCAGTTTTTAAATAAAAGCCCTTTTATAGTAAAAGCAAGATGCAAAATTAACTTTTTACCATTATTTGCCAGTGACAATTAAAATGAGAGACCTCACTGGCCACAAGTATTACTTGCCATAAAATTATATTTTGCTTTATTGTTATCAAAAATACAGTACTGTGCAAAAGTCTTAGGCATTTCAGATGTTTCACAAAAACATTTGTATTAAGATGGTTATTTATATCTTCAGCTTTATTGTGTCAATAGGAAATATACATTTAAGACTCCCAAACAGTCCTTTTGCAAATAGAATAGAATAGAAGAACAGGGAGCCCTGCAACAGATGGCATTGAAGCTTGGAGCATCCTATTTGCCAACAACCAAGAGAAACTTTGTTGAGGTGTACCTTGGAGAAATGGTGCTGTTTTGAAAGCAAAGGTAGTCGCACCAAATATTGATTTAGCTTTTTTTATGTTTACTGAACTTTGTATGATGTTAATTGATAAATGAAAACTATTTATAGCATTATGACATTTGTGACATATTTTTGAAGACATTCTCACTATGCAACATTTTTTACAAGTGCCTAAAACTTTTGCACAGTACTGCATATGTTGTCCTTTTGGCAATGTAATCATTTAGTTGTTTTTTTCCTTGCATATTTGTGGCAAATAATGCAGCTCATTATATCACTTACAGCATGTTATACGATATAGGCCCATCTCCGTTTCTCTGTGAAACTGCACTTTTCCACTGTCGGCCCAGTGCGAGCCAGGGCTATCAACTGGCCAGCCGGCGCCAGTAACGTCAGACCTCGAGCTGCAAGACCAAAATCGATCTGCGTTACCCCCAACATTAGGCCAATATCTCTGCAGCATTGCCCAAAAACCGAGAAGGGTATAGCTGAAGGCATAGCTCCAAAAAGGGGCACAAACCCCTTTTGGATTAACTCCGCCCTCTTTTGGAGATTCCTCTCCCATTTGGAGGTCTCCGGCCTGCAGCTATACCTACTTGCAAAAACCCGCCCTTAATGTGCCGCTGCGGTGCCATTGTACCACACCACGCCCATTTCACAAGCAAGAGGGAAGCTCAAGCTGAGGTATCATATTATTCTGTTATCTAGAATATCGAGTTTATATCGAAAGTAAACAGCAAGATAAGTTAGCATTGACAACTCACCCACTGTATCTGCCATAGTGTCCTGAGTGGTGTCTTCACTAACAGCGGGACGATGTCCCAGCACACCGTCTATGAAAGTTCAACGAACCATGGAAAGTAATTTCTTTGGGCACCACTTTGTCCATTGGGCATTTTAATGGATTTGTACTGTGCCGTATTTTTTTTTTCACGAACCTGTACTGTTTTGCGCTGGATACACAAACTGGGAAGTTCAGCGAAACTCCACCTTTGACATTGAACCCGCCCCAATCCCCGATTGGCCTTGTTTGGCCCAAGGGTAATCGGCAGGCCAAAGGCCATTGACTGTTGGCCCCGAGAAAGCCCCGAGGAGGCACGATGAAGCCCCGGAAGTGACAGTGGGAATGCAATTGGTACGCACTAGCATGCCCTCATTTGGCCCCATAGTGGAAACGTGGCTAATTGTGGGGGGGGCTCCACAGCAGTAGAGTGCTTTAGCTAAAGCACACAACAACAGGAATGAGTGGAGAAGTGCCTAGAGCACGACTGTACCTGGACCCTCTTGATTGGTGAAAGAGGTTCTTGCCTCACTGCCCAGGTAGCTCTGCTACAGCAGCCTGGCCACAGAGACAAATTAAAGGATTTGCTCTAGGGCACAGTGGTGATAAGTGAAGTTGCTTGAATCATTTACCACCAGCACAGGGGAGCCAGGGGTTGACCTTCCTTGTGATGAAACCAACCAAAGACTCTGATGCACCACTTCAACACAGTTTGCTATAGAGTAGGTGTTGTTACTTTCTTGAGAAAATTGGTGAAGCATCTTGTATTGTGGTTTTGAGTTATAATCTTTTTCTCTTTGTCCGGCTATATCCTTTCAGTGTTGATATGCATTGTATATCAGTGCAAAAGCTTAGCCTGTGGATGTAAACAGTTCCAGGAAAAAGTATGTGAACCTTTGGATTTAATAGAGTCTGCTTAAATAACACACAAACAATGATACATTGTATTGTCTTTATTTTTCAGTATTTTTATTGAACACATGCTGTAAACAGTGCACTTTTGAATTTGGAAAAACTTAATTGTTTTAACAATTTTATCTAATCTTCAAACATGTCCTGGTTTAGAACTTGAATTTCACAGAATCCACATTTAAGATTAATGAAATTCAATTTTAATTCAGTAGCAATAACAGGACATAGGTTTTGATTATATAGAAGATTTGATGTTTGTGTCAATAATTCAAAATATTTCTTTCATTTGGGGTTAGAAACCAGCAGGAGAGAGGCTGAGAGAGAGAGTACTACATTGGTTGGCTTGACTGAAAAAATGAGATTGAACAAAAACAGGATGATTTTTGGCTGTGTGGCAGAAAAGATATTCGTTATAACTACCAATGATTTATAAAGCATTTATAAATGATCCATTTATCATTTATTTAATGATAGATTAAATGCTTTAGGCCACGTATATACTACGTTTTCGTTTGAAAACACATTAATTCCGCTATGTCGAAAATACTCTCCATAACTGCATACTTTGGAATACGATAACATTAAGAAACTCAATACGGAGGTTTCACACTTAAACGGATTAGTGTTGACGTGGCTTTAGATTCACTTTAGATTAGATGATATGCAGTAGATTAAATGATGAAATAACATATTAAAGTTGAAGTGTAAATTGCAAAAATAACAACAGTTTTTAAACAGGTTTCATGAACATTTGTCATTAGTCTGACAAACAGGTAGTCTCTCTCATTAAGCCAATGTTGCTGCGTCGGGCTGGACGGGCTGCTCAAACGAAAGCGTTTATTTTTAATGTTCCACATGAATTTCTGGGTGCGTGGGAGTAAGAAATCAAGGACATTTTGATGAATAGAAGGTTTTGATAGCACCAAAGTGCCAGAGCCACAGTGTTTATACTTTTTGGGAAATCAAAGCCAACAAGTGGCTTACTTCATCTCTTTAACTGGGAATGCAAGAAAGTATTTATCTATTTAAAAGTTTTTTTTGTTTTGTTTTTTTGTTTGTTTTTTTTACTATTAACTAAGTTTTTTTTTTCGTAATTAAAACAGTTATTAACTCACCTTTTAATGTCTACATTTCAAAACTGAATTTTGAAAATTCTCAATACACTATGTTAGTGTGGAATAGCAAATATAGGAGGCTGCTTCTTAGTGATAAATATTGATGGAGGTTTTTCATTTATTCATACAATGGACTCTGGCTTGCAGTGGATTTATCTATTTATAGATCATGTGACAAAAAAAATGTCTTGGTTCATTATCAGTTCCACTACAAATCATGTAGGATGTTGCCTTTTTCATGCTGTATCATATTTTAGCCTGAGGGCTCTCTGCAAAAATTAATGTTTTGAAAATAGATGACCACTCTCAGATCGTTTCATGTTTATTAGACCATTCAGAGTGCACTCCATAAATTTGTTTCATTATATCTAAGCAGAGGTGGCTATGTTAAAATAAACATTTTAAAGATCCCATGAAATCAGAGTTGTAGTTTTGTGGCTTTTAGTCCATGTTTATTAGCTTGGAGGCCTTCTGTATGCTAGTGGTCTTCTAAATTAACTGTATATCTGCTAAATTAACTTTTAGCAGATATACACATTTAAAATGTATAGTCTGTCTGGAACACAGACTAAAAATACTGACGACTTTTGTAGAGGTAGACAGATGTTGGTTTTACCGATTAATCGGTGCCGATAGTTGCTTTTTGGAACTATTGACAAAAATCTGTGCCGACAGTTGCCAATAGTGGTTTCACAATTTTGTTTTTTCAAAATAAGAGTCCCTGCTGTGTTTCGGGCTTGTTTATACTTAAAAGTCTCGCGTTATACACCAAATCTTAAGTTTTCTGGTTATTTTTGGTTGAACAAAAAACTGCATCTGGGATTTTATTCAGTTTGGACTCTTTGTCTTTGCCTGCCATAGTAAACAAATATAAGAAAGTTTTTTGACGTCGTATAAATCTATTAAAAAAATTAAATAAAATAGGAAATACGTTAACACAAGAAAGAAAACTGTGCATGTCAAGTGATTTCATGGAGTCTTAAAATGAATTAGAATAGTTGTCCTCACTAAGCCAAATTACTATAAACAGTAATTGAATTATGTTTCAGCTTTGTTTTTAGATGCTGCCAATTGTTTACTTTTAAGTCACATTTCAACCTTTTGTTTCAAGCATTTGATTTTGCAGTGCAGCTGTGACCGCAATGAATTCAGGGCTACACTCCCACAAAATTTGAGACGATTGAATGTCATGAACAAGCTGTCTCACTGACTCCACTTGTACAGGAGTCATTTATATTCCTGCTATCATTGTCCAAGCGCACCGCTCAAGTCTGCTCCAACAAGAGGCCCAAAATCACAGATTTTTTTTCTTTCTATCTTTTTTTTGTTGTTGTTGTTAGAAACTACATGGTACAGGTGCAGAACCCGGAACAGGAACCATCTCTCCCAGTGAAGTGAGTATATCACAAAGGTGGCGGATGTGCAGCTCTGTAAATGAGCCTCCTTTTAAGAGCCTCCTCTTTTTAAGATTTTTCCGCTGCTTTTTTCCATTCATATCCACTGTAAATCTTTTCACTTGCACTTCTGCACTTGTCTAATACTACAGCACCTTATTTCTCTTGGCCCATCTAGATGCATTTTTATTAAGATTTTTTTCCTTTCTGAAGACACACCACTTGACTAGATAGATTAAAAAGACCACCAGAAGTCCTTTGTTTTGCTATGTAGCAATCTTCCTCTTTCATTAATCTATCTCCCTTGTGTCGCCAAGTCAAAATCTGCTCGTGCGATGCAAGCGGCCCACAAATTTTAATTCAGTTTCCTCACGTGGCTCTTAAGAAGTCTCCACTTTGCTAATTCCTCATGACCTGTCTCCATGTCTCTTCTGTTATCTGGACCACTCTGCTTTTATGCAAATGGTGCTGATCCACAGCATCATCTCCCCCGGTAAAGGAGCAAGTCTGCTCTCTCCTCTCAGCCACCTCTTTTCTAACATCTCTCTGATTCACTCACTCTGTCCAGGTTTCAAGGCTGCTGCTTTCTCTCTGCTGCATTGTGGGATTGTCTCTTTGATCTGGCATGTTACCCAAAGGCATTCTCAAAGTCAGAATCTGACTGCACGTGCAGTAGTGAATGCAGAAGTAATGAGAGTGTACATGCTGCTTGAGCAGCCTAGTTTCACCCTGTTCCTTTGCTACTTACCGAAAAAGGACAGGCTTGTTGCTTCATCCATCCATTTCCCTGCTTCTCTGAACTGTTCTGTTCATTGTGTTCTGATTGTGTCGTCCTCTATGTTTATGTGCATGCTAATTTTGTGTGATTGTGTGTGTCATGTATGTGTATTTTTTTTTCCTGGACCTGCACAGAGCTCGCAGTACGTTCAGTGTGTCGCCGGTTGCCTGCAACTAATGCTCAGAGTGAATGAATACAGATTCGCCTGGGTGGAAGCTGACGGAGTGAACTGGTAATATTCAGTTTCTGTCACATTTTCACAGTATCCCACTAATGAGTATTTTAGGTTTCGGAAACTGTAGTTTGCCAAGCTGCAAGCTATTCTTTATTTAGGGTAGTTAAACTACAATCAAAACAAACTGTAGTCAAAAACAATAAAGGTTTTTGAATGAACAATCGCACAGAGAGTGACAGCATTAAATTTGAACAGATACATTTATACTGACTAGCTTCCATCTAAAAAACTAGAATTTTGAAGTATAGAAGCTAATTAATATAACAAAAACAGTAAAGAACAGCAGCATTGAACAAATGTTTTTGCTATTAAAAATTATTTGAAAACTGATTGTTTTTTGAATCTGTTAATTTACAGTACTGTGCAAAAGTCTTAGGCACATAAGATGTTTCATAAAAACATTTGTCTTAAGATGGTTATATATATCTTCAGCTTTAGTGTGTCAATAGAAAATATACATTTTAAACTCCAGAAAATTCCTTTTGCAAATAGAATAGAATAGAAGAACAGGGAGCTCTGCAACAGATGTCATGGCCCCCACAAAGCCCCCCACTGAACATAGAGTCAGTCTGGGATTGCATGAAGAGACAGAAGCAGTTGAGACTATATAGATAGAAGAACTGTGGCAAATTCTCCAAGAAGCTTGGAACATCCTATCTGTACCTAGGAGAATTGGTGCTGTTTTGAAGGCAAAGGTGGTCACACCAAATATTGATGTAGCTTTTTTTATGTTTACTGGACTTTGTATGATGTTAATTGATAAATGAAAACTTTTTATGGCAGTATTTTTGAAGTCATCCTCACTATGCAACATTTTTCACAAGTGCCTAAAACTTTTGCACAGTACTGTACATGAACCGTCCGTACGAACTGATTACTGGATTTCAAATGCTACATATGAGTGAAAGGACTGATTTGGTACAAACCATTTACTTGAACGAATCATACTTTCTAAAGCTACAAGAGAAAGGACTATTTAGAATCAACCGATTCACTAGAATGCTTCAGAAATTCCCACGTTACGTATTAGGACTTTTTAGGCAAGTGCATTTGATTATTCCCAGCAGTGAAGTTGTATGTGCCAATATTTGATTTTTTTTTTATTTTTAATTTTTTTAAATTTCTTTTTCCCAATTTGGAATGCCCAATTCCCACTACATAGTAGGTCCTCGTGGTGGCGCGGTTACTCACCTCAATGCGGGTGGCGGAGGACAAGTCTCAGTTGCCTCCGCTTCTGAGACAGTCAGTCCGCGCATCTTATCACGTGATTCGTTGTGCATGACACCGCGGAGACTCCCAGCATGTGGAGGCTCATGCTACCCTCCGCCATCCACACACAACTTACCACGCGCCCCATTGAGTGCGAGAACCACTTAATCACAACCACGAGGAGGTTACCCCATGTGACTCTACCCTCCCTAGCAACCGGGCCAATTTGATTGCTTAGGAGACCTGGCTGGAGTCACTCAGCACACCCTGGATTCGAACTCATGACTCCAGGGGTGGTATTCAGCGTCAATACTCGCTGAGCTACTCAGGCCCCCCTAAACATTTGACATTTATTTTTTTTAGTTACACTGTATGGCCAAAAGTATGTGACACCCAAATGAGGATGCCTATATGTGCTTGTACTATATGTGCATTTAATTTAAAACCAATGACATTAAAGTTCACCCAAAAAAGAAAATTCTCTCATTATTTATTCACCCTCATGCCGTCCAAGATGAGTATGACTTTCTTTCTCCTGCTGAACAAAGATTTTATGAAGAATATCTCAGATCCAAAAAGGACATAAAAAAATATAACTAAAATATTTATCTGTTAGTCACCCAAACCTATCATATCGCTTCTGAAGGTATGGATTTAATGACTGGCTTCTTATGAATTACTTTTATGCTGCCTTTATGTCCTTTTTGGACCTTCTGAGTTCTGATCACTATTCACTTGCGTTGTGAGGACCAGCAGAGCTGAGATATTTATTCTAAAAATCTTTGTTTTTGTTGAGCAGAATAAAGAAAGTTATACACTACCGGTCAAAAGTTTTGAAACACTTGACTGAAATGTTTCTCATGATCTTAAAAATTGTTTGATCCGAAGGCGTATGCTTAAATGTTTGAAATTAGTTTTGTAGACAAAAATATAATTGTGCCACCATATTAATTTATTTCATTATAAAACTAAAATTTAACTAAAAAAAAAAAAAGTTTTTGAAATTGATGACTTGGACCAAATAATAAAGAAAAGCAGCCAAAAGTGCCCAACATAGATGGCAACTCCTTCAATACTGTTTAAAAAGCATCCCAGGGAGATACCTCAAGATGTTGGTTGAGACAATGTCAAGAGTACATTTCTGCAAATTCTAGGCGAAGGGTGACTACTTTGAAGATGCTAAAATATAACACAGTTTTGATTTATTTTGGATTTTGTTTAGTCACAACATAATTCCCATAGTTCCATTTATGTTATTCCATAGTTTTGATGACTTTACTATTATTCTAAAATGTGAAAATAAAAAATTAGAATAAAGAATAAGTGTTTCAAAACTTTTGACCAGTAGTGTACATCTGGGATGGCATGAGGGTGAGTAAAAAATGAGAGAATTGTATAGATAGAACTATGCCTTTAATAGATAGTTGGTAGTTAGTCCACCTGAACAGCCTTTTCTCTGTAAGGCTTTTCAATAGATGATGGAATATGTCACGGTTTTGCTCCCGTTCAGACACAAGCTGCAGTGAGGTCAGACACTGGTGTTTGGCGATGAGGCCTAGCTTGCAGTCTGCATTTCAGTTCATCCCAAAGGTGTTCAGTGGGGTTCAGGTCTGGGCCGGTAAAGTTCTTCCACACCATACTCAGTAAATCAGTTATTTATGGACCTTGTTTTGGGCACGGGGCAAAAAGGGCCCTGCCCAAACAAAGTTGGAAGCACACAATTCTCTAAAATGTCATTGTATATCGTAGCAATAGCAAAATTAGTTTTCACTTGAATTAAGGGGCCTAAGGGACCCATTGATTAAAAGGTGTTGTCCGCATTCTTTTGGCCATGTTGTGTATTTACAGTATTGCACAGTAGACTATGTACTTTGCTAAAGCCCCTTTTATTTCCCCTTCCTCCCCCCAGTCCCTAGTAGTATTGAAGGATAAATCTTGGAGAACAAGTATCTCTCATTGTCCTAGCATGTTTTTAGTCCTGTAATCATAATGTTTCTTTTGTTTGGTAATGTACAGACGGTTTAAAAAAGATAACGAGGCTTCTCGAAAGAAATTTTACTTGAGAAAAAGAAAATAATCTTTAATGTAATGGTCTCATAATACATCACAAAAATGTGGGCTCTAATTTTTATCCCCCGTCTCAACCATCAAACCATCACGACTAACTTAGTAAAGAGCATCCTCTCAGCAGAACATTAGGAGTGAGATATCCTGCTGTTTGGTAACTCTGACTGATTTTTTCCAATACAAATTTCAGCATCACAGCAGTGCTGAGCAATAAGTGTGGCTTCCAGCTGCAGTACCAGATGATCTTCTGCGTGTGGCTTCTGGCCTTCAGCCCTCAACTCTGCGAACAGCTGCGGCGCTACAACGTGGTACCAGCGCTCTCTGACATCCTCCAGGAGTCCGTCAAAGAGAAGGTCACTCGCATAATCCTGGCTGCATTCAGGGTATGTGTCATGAAACATGGCTGCTTCAAACTCAGCTCATTAGCGGCACATTCTGACTTCCTGACTTTGTGAATCAGGGTTCCCATGGTCATGGAAAACCTGGAAATATCAGGGAATTTTAAAATTGGGATTTCCAGGCATTTAAAAGTCATGAAAATCATGAAAATCTTAAAAAGTCATGAAAAATAATAAATGATAAATGTACGTTTTTTTGTAGTTTAGCTGGAAAAAATTAATTGGGCAGAAATTGCTCTTTATAAGTGCATCTCTATAATCTTTATAAAATAAATTTGGAGGGAGAGAGAGAGCACAGAATTTTAAAAAACTGCTTCTTTCTCCATGGCAAAATCACACAACTACACTCCCCTCTCCGCTTCCACTCTCAACTACTCACACAATCTAGATGGTAGGTTTGGTAGATTAATTTAATTTTTTTATTTATTTAACAAAAACAGTGCTCATTAATCAACAGAAAAATTACTGTAAATGAGCCAGAGTTAGCCGTTTTGGCTAATTTTCATCTGTTGTCCTTGGCCAGTTCTTAAAAAGGCAACCTAAAATTAAAATAAAATAACTTATCACACATATCACATACAGATAATATATACTAACTAATACCTAATCCAGTACAATGCACACCCACCAAACAAACAATACAACACAGACTTGAATAAGTAGCAACACTACATATATAAAAAAAAAATTTAAAATACAACAAACGACAAAGATCAATGATGAGCAGACAAAACAAATAACAGGAAAGTAACAGAAAAGTTCAGTAGGCAGCTAGCATTCTAATGTTCACATATTTGATTGTAAACAAGCCACAGCTTCAGCTGTTCAGTGAAAGAGTGGTAAGAATTGTTTTCTCTAAAATGCATTGGTATTAAATTCCATTCTTTAGATGCTGTTACAGAGAATGCTGACTGACTGAAAGTACAACTTCGAATAGGAATGATGCAGTCTCCTCTTGTGGTACCTCTAGTAAACTGTGTGCTTGTTCTTTGCATGATAAATGTCTCAAAAAAACAAGAAAAAGATTAGCATATTTAACAAAATTTTCCTAGCTCAGAAATCTGTTCATTTAAAATTTGACAGCTGTGAAAGCTGTTAGGTTTCTGATCTAGAACTTTGAGGGTATGTTTATATAAATTTCAAGTGGCTTCATTGTCGATTTGTTGGCCTGTGCCCAGCTTGTCAGACAATATGTGGAATGATCATGGTGTTCATATATATCATAGCTGATTCATAGCTCAGTGATTTTCTCATTGAAAACTTTGGCATATTTATTTACATGAGTTTTAAAGGAAAGATCAGTCCAGACACCCAGATACTTAATCTCAGTCACAACTTGCAACTTTTTCCCAGATATCATTATATCTGGCTTTGGAGTAGTGCATGGCCGTTTTGAAGAAAAAAAAATACCAACAGTTTTGGTTACATTTAGCTTGAGACATGATCGATTTAGCTATGTTGTAACATGGCTCATTGCACTAATAAGTTTAGAAGCAACTTGCTCCTTTGTGCAACCGTGTGCATAAATTACTGTATCATCTGCATATAACTGGATGTCTACATCAGGACAAACAGAAGGCAGATCATTAATATAAAAACTAAATAAAAGTGGTCTGAGTATAGGTCCTTGTAGGACCTGTAGGGGTGTTAAGAATAGTGGATTTATGATTATGAACCTTCATATATTGTGTTCTTCCATTTAAATATGATTCTATCCATTTAAGTGAATCGGCTGAAAATTAAAGGAAGATAGTTTATTAATAAGTATTCTATGGTTTACCATGTCAAATGCCTTTCTGAGGTCAAGAAAAACAACCCCTACAGTACCACCCTTATCCATCATTGATTTAATCTTTTTCACACAAAAAACAGGTAGCAGTCTCTGTGGAGTGGTGAGCTCTAAATCCAAATTGCATGAGATGCAAGGTAAAATAACTGTTATTTAAATAAGAAACTATCCGCTCTGACACTTACTTCTCCACCACCTTGAATACAACAGGCAGAATGCTAATAGGCCAATAGTTACTGATAAGCTTGGGGTCACCTGCCTTAAAGATTGGTGATACAATAGCAGTTTTCCATGTATCTGGAAAAAATCCCTGAGAGATTGAGAGATTAATGATATTTGTGATGGGTGAAGCCAAGGTCTCTTTCAAAGACTTAAGCATTATAGAGTCCATACCATAGCAATCTTTGGCTTTGGAGGTATTAAGTGAGTTAATTATCCTTATTACATCATGCTCAGAAATGTTACTTAGACTGAACAGGGGTTTGGAGGCATCCGCTAGTACTTTGTCATTTATAGCCGTAAAACTCTGTCCAATCTCAGCAACAGAGTCAATAAAGTATACGTTACAAGCTTCAGCAATTTCTACTGGATCTTGCAATGTGCTACCATTCAGTTTTAACTAACTGTTTTGATAAGCCATTATAATTGACACCAATTAGCTCCTTAATATGCTCCCAAATTTGTTTAGTGTTACCTCTAGCCTCACAAATAATACTAATAAAATGTTTTGCTTCTGCCTTTATCAATCCTTTAGTAACATTGCGTAATATTCTAAATTCTGATATGCAATTTTTTTTAGCACATGATCCCTCTCCTTCATCAGTACATTTGTGTTCAGCCAGGGTAGAGAGTTCCTTTGACATTTCTTTCCTGGGAACTTCTTTATAAAAATTTGGGCTATACTCTGAAATTTGCTCATAAATGTACTGCTGTCTTCCTCTACATCCATTGCAAATATGAATTCATTCCAATTTGTTTGGTTTATTGTTGTTTGAAAATTCCCAAGTTCACTTTTAGGAATTTTAAAGTACTCAGAGGGTTTATTAATTATCTTAAATCTTTATTTGAGAGCTTTCTGGTTAATAATATCAAATTATGGTCAGATAATCCAGTGATAAGGTTGTATGTTTTCTCTACTCTTTCTGGCCTATTGCTAAAAATTAAATCAATCTGTGTTTGAGAGGATGCTGTTATTCTTGTAGGTCCTTTAATTAGTTGTGTTAGATCCACATTATCTGTAATTTTTTTCAAAGAGTTCCTATTTGTCGTCTTCCCAATTTATGTTGAGATCACCCAAAAGTATAATTTCTTTTGTAAAATCACATTCTTTAAGTAGCTTTTAAATTCATCATTAAAAACTACTGTTAGAAGGCGGCAGGCGATATAGCACAGCAAGAACAAACGACATGTGAGATGAGAGTGTTATGCGTAGTCCAAAACAATCTGGCTGCATTGAATAAGATCTTGTATGTGCACCATTACTCCACCACCTCTTCTCTCAGATCTATCCCGTCTAAATAAGTTATATCCAGGTACATCTAATGACGTAGATGGTGAGTTTTTATGTTACCATAATTCTGAAAGACACAAAAAATCTAAATTGGAGTCACATAAGAGATGGTTAACTTGTTCAGTTTTAGAAATTATACTTTGAATATTCAAATGCCCCCCTAAGAGTCCCCTGGGTTTTGCTTGGGGAACCCAAATAACTCTAGAATGATTACAGTTTTTAAAAACTTCAGTCTGTGATGTTTTTTGAAGACCGGGTTTACAGGTACAACCACACGGTCAGGAGTGTCTCCACTGTCCCTTGGTATGTTTGCTGAATAGATTTTTTGATTACAGGTGTGAGCTCTGTGATCTAGATTTTATGAACAGTTAATAGTTTCATGTTTTGTGTTTATTAAAGAGTACTCACTCTTCGCCGGGTTTAACACAGTTGATGGCAGAGATTTACTTAGCCGGGGCAAAGCTGTATGCATGACGATCCTCTGTGCACCTGGCGTCATAGGTAAAACAGCACTTCCAGGACAGATATCCAAATCCTCAGGCACCGGCATGCATGCTGAGCTCCACAGCAGACACCCATGGCCCTTCCCGTTCACTGTAGCCGCCAACCACCATTGTCCTCCCTTGTCCACAGCAGCAGTCGCCATCCGCTTCCGGCTCTCCCTCTCCACCATCCGTTCTCCGATCTCGCTCCCCTTCACAGCCACCAGCTACTCCCGACTCCCCCTGCCTGCCGCAACCTGCACCAGAGGGCCCGAGACATCCACTTGGCTGGGTGTCGATAGGACATTCAATGATTTCTCCTCAGCGTTCAGACAGCAGAGGTAGGCAGGGACGTGGTGTATCAGATCCATACTAGTGATGTCTCTAAACTCTACTAAGCCTACCTGTTGAACTTGACTAGTGAATGCAGTTGTCTGCCCATGCTGACTTGTGTTAGTCCGCGTTATGTTGTTTGAGTTTGGACCGGGACACTGATGGACATCTCCGGAGAGGAGCAAATACAGTGTAATGATCAAATAGCGGCTTGTTTGATATTTAGCTTGGTAAGATGTATTAATCAGGGCATTTTTTCCATAATGCTTAATGCCCTGATTATAATGTAAGGTTGTAAATGCAGGTAGCTTGTCATAGAAATATAAATTACTTTGAAAAGACGGACCTGTGTAAGAAGGTTAAAATAAAACTGTAGGTTAAAAGTGCAGCCAGCACACCTGACGAGCCTGCCCTGTCTGCCGCTATCTTGAATAGGCTTAAGGAACTTTGCTGCTGATACAAGGATTGTGGGTAACCAAAGTCAAATTCATCCCTCCCCTCCTCGTCTTTCATCTCAGTCCCTCTACAAATCTGTCAACAAAATCACTTAACTAAATATGCCACAATTACTGATATATTACATCTACTGACACACAGATGCTATTTTAACTGTTGTATTAAAACAATTTCCAGTCTATCAAGATTTGAACCTGTCACACTAAAAGCAAGAAATATTCCTCCCTAAGGCTGAAATCCCAGCATTGTCTCTGTTGACATAGCCAGTGAGATCGAAAGAATTACTGTCATAACAACCCTGCACTGTTAACATTGAGTCTTTGAGTTAGACACTTAACCCCAGTCATTTCCAGAGAGACTGTCGCTGCAATTACAGTACTTTTAGTATGTTGGTTGAAAGCATCTGCTAAATGAAAATAAGTAAAGGTGTCATATAAACATCTACTCAAATATAGTTAATGAGATATCAAGTCTGATGCCAGGCTATTCAATTCATAATGCTCTACCATTTTCTTTTTTTTTTTTTTTTAGATGGATAAAAAGTGCATTTTCCCATTCCTTTTCATATTCATGGGTGTGGTCTATTTCTCACTTATTTCAGATCAGGGCATCTCTCCTTGGAAAATGTGTCCTCTTCAAAGTCCATTAGCAGATCACTTATACTTTCTTTCTGAAAGGATTTAATTTTCCCAGAGCTTTCATGATGAATGCACCAAGAGCCCCATTATTACCTTATTAAGGTTGAAGACTGACAAAAGCGCTCATTTAAATCTTTTCCACACTCTGTCGCGTAATCAACCTTTCAGTGCTTTGCCATTTCAGACTAGAAACTAAAAAAACTCCATATTGCCCTTCCTGCACATGTTGATCATTTGAATTAGGATATAGTGCAAGACTAAATGTAGTCCTAAGGCATTTTATCTTTCGTTGGGCTTATTACTTTAACTCTGCAGTGCAGGCACATATTTGTTTAATACATGAAAGAGGCACAGAAAACAGGCTCCTTGTTATTTTCATTCTGTATTTCATTTTCCTGCTCATGGTGGTCTGGGTGCTGCTGTATTTAATGTTCAAATTAGCCCTGAAAGCTGGCTCTGTTGTTGGCATTAGAGTTAGGTAATGAATTCACTGTCCACGTTGCTGACGGTATTGAATTAAAGTGCAGCGCTTCATTCATCTCACCTGCTGAAGAGCTTATTAAGTTGTCCTGACCAGGTATTCTCTCTCTGTTCCTGTTACATGGCTTCCATTTTGCAGCTATCAATGGATCTGCCTCTGCACATTTGCCATTATTTATGTTCCACATCTGTGCACTCTTCACCGTAGTTATACATAGAGACCAAAGCAATGCTTAAAACACTGAAGATTAAGGATATTATCCAGGAATTAGGATATTGGTTTGTAGTCTAGCCTAGTTTCGAACTGCTATGCATGTTGATCAACCAATTATTGAACCTGATTATGGGCCTTTTTACATTATAACTTTTATTTGAAGTAAGTAAACAATATGTCTTTATAAAGACATCTTTTTTATTGATGTTATGTAGTCAACTGCATAGCTCTGTTCTCAGCATAGGAGATGCCATTATGTATATATGATGATTTGGTACATCATTTGGTCTGAGTCAGTTCTCCAAGGGAACAGATAAAATGAAATTAAATGACTGTTCAAGACCACAAACTGAAAAAAAAAAAAAGAAAATTATTATAGTCATTCCCAACACCTATAGCTACAGTATTTTCCTTGACTTTCTTTCAATCAATCTGTCAATTTATCGATCTGTCTATCGTTCAGTCATTATATTGATCTATCTGTCTAGCTATCTATCTATCTAGCTATCTAGCTTTCTATCTTGCATTCTAGCGTTCTATCATAACTCCCACCATCCATCCATCCATCGTAGTGGATTATCTAGTTATTCTCCAGTTGAATGTCTCTTTTTAAAATATTCATTTACCGGTACGTTTAGGAAAGCAAGCAACACTGACTAGTCATCCATCAATGCCTTATTTCCACTGAACGAGAAGGCAGTGTTTTAGTATGCATAGATGTAAAATGTCATAGAGGAAGGTGTAGGGCAGCACTGTGCCAACAATCCATCATCTTGTTATCGGCCACTGTACATTGGGCTGGTCAGATTTCTGACCTGTTCACAGTGAGAATGATTTATTAAGTATGCTGCAACACCAGCATAATGTCCAGAAATGTTGTTTGTATAAATGTATGAAGACTTCCTCTCAACTTTTGAAATGGCATGTTAGATGAGAAGTAATACATGCTGTGCATCTGGAATAGGGTTTGATAAAGGAGATGACTCACTATAATACATAATTCATAAAGTACATCAGCATTTTTTGTTGTTCTTGTTAATGTTTGACTTTCCCAATCTCAAAATGATTATAGGTATGAAAACTTTGTCTGAGATAAATGTTTCCAGACTGCATAGAATTTGTTTACAGCAAACCTGTCAATATCCTGTCAAATTGCCTTACAGCAGTCTGCATTGAAACAGGCTGCAAATTAAAATGCCAGCGCTGTTCATCACCTCTTTAAAATGCATTACTCACGTAATTCAACGCTGCAGCGCTCGCTCTATTAGGAGTCTGCCACTGTTGCTTGATATGAACTCTTCCTTTGTACACCTATAACCCCCACCACCATCACTCCCTCTGTTAAAAATCTTTGCTGCCCTTCATACATGCAACAGCATGACATCCTGACGTAATACAGGATGGCAGAGCTTTCGACTCTAATTGTTCAATTTTGTCAGGGGCTT
This sequence comes from Myxocyprinus asiaticus, assembly GCF_019703515.2. Taxonomy (NCBI): domain Eukaryota; kingdom Metazoa; phylum Chordata; class Actinopteri; order Cypriniformes; family Catostomidae; genus Myxocyprinus; species Myxocyprinus asiaticus. Next base: position 32,339,072 of record NC_059349.1, read on the forward strand.
TACGGTATTATAATATCATTGTTCTGCTGATTTAAAGCTGCTGAGAAGCAATGAGATGCCTAATAATTACTTAGTTTCTTCTCTGCAAGCTGCAAATTGAAGCGTCTCAGAAACAATAATTCAGGACCATCGAAATGAGATCCGGTTCTGTTTCATCAAAGTAATCAATGCTTAACTCGTTTTAGAGTCTTCTGTGGGTGCTTGAAAAGAAATGAATTTGTATGCTTCCTTGAGTCTGTCATAAAACTTGCAGCCAAACTCTGAGGCTCTATCAACCCAGCAGAAATGGGGAAAAAATTGGATTCACTTGATTATCAATATCCTGTCCGTTTTTTTTTTTTTTTAGGGGTTCTAGCCCAGAGGGACAAAACCAGTGCCAAAAGATTCTATGGAGTCTAAATATCAATAGCTGTCAAAAAACGTTTGGACTTTCGATTCACGGTAGCTACGGCACGCCAAAATAAAAGAAGTGGGCGTTGCCACTTTTACATAAATGGCTATAACTCTTGAACAAATTGAAATATTTTCACCAAACTTGACATACTTATGTATGGGCTCAATCTGAGGACGCATAAAAAAATCTGCGCGGTTTTGCCACTTGGTGGCATTATAACAGGAAAAACATGAAATTCGCTATAACTACAGAACCGTTGGTCCAATTGGCTTCAAACTTTGCATGCAGTGTGTGTGTCTTAGCTGCCATCATTGTTTATGAGGACATTTGCGTATGTTGAGAAACATGGCCGCTATCGGCCAATCAGATTTCAGTAGCTATTAGACAAGGTTAACAAAGGTCGATCGGAACGAAACTCGGTGGACCTATTTGACTCTTGGCCTAAGAGGTGTGTGCACATTTATTTTTTTTAAATCAGCCACTGGGAGGTGCTATCACGATTTTTGTGTGACTTTAACGGTTTTATATAATGCAGTGTTTTCAAAAAACACAAGTAATTCATGTCATATGATAGCTCTTCTCATTCTGAACAACTTTGCCTCAAGAACCATTGGTGTCAGTCAAACCATTCATTTTGAGATTAAGTTAAAAACATACTTTTGCGAACTAGTCCTAGGTTTTTTGCTCAGTTCAAACGAAACCAGTGCCATAAGATACTTTGGAGTCTATTTATCAATAATTATTATAAAAATATTGAACTTTTGATTTTATGTGTCGATTGCATGCCAAAATATAAGTAGTGGATTGGGCCATTTTACTTAAATAGCTATAACTCTTAAACGGAATGAGATTTTGTCACAAAATTTGACACTTATGTAAGGGCTTATTCTGAGGACAAACATACAAAGAAATGGGTCTTGGCCACTTGGTGGCACTATAAAAATAACAAAATGTAAAATGACTTTAACAACGGGACCTCTATTCCCATTGAGTTGGCAATTTGTATTCAATTTGTGCATTGTCTGTGTTGCATATTGTTTAAGAAATGCTTAATATAATGCAGAACATGGGCTTAAAGGCCCTATGGTGCCTTAACCCCAATAATTGCTGCTTGCAGCTATATTTATTATTATTATTATTCTGCCCTAAAACTGATTGTGCTGACCAAACCATAAGGCCTAGAGACATGAAAATTTCAGGGATGGTAGTAGCCCGGCTGGCTCGCCGTGCGCATTGACAAGGCCTGATCGGCCCATAGGTGGCGCTATTTTATTTATTTTTATTTTTATTTGTCCTTTATTTAACCAGGAAATAAAACTCACTGAGATTAAGAATCTCTTCTACAGAAGTGTCCTGGCCAAGACAGGCAGCCGCAGATGTTTACAGTCTTAAATAACATATAACGATACAAATACAAATGAAAAAATACATTCTCAAAGTTAAAAGAGAAAAAATATTTAAAAACATTTGCAAATCGATATGTCTTTCTCAAATTCTCAAAAAAGATATTTAAAAGTACACATTGACATGAGCCTTTTTATCTTTAAATCATTTTGTAGAGTGTTCCAATCACAGGTGGCAGCTTGTTTCCCTAATTCTGTTCAAACAAATGGAACTGAAAGGGTATAGAAATTCTGAGAATGTAAGGAATACTTCACAGTAATTTTCTGTTGGGTAAGAGAACAGAGATATGATGGCAATAAGCCCAAAAGTTATTTATAAATGAACAGATACCAATGCTTTAGTCTACGTGTGGACAATGAGTGTCAAGTGACCCTATTATACAACTCACAATGATGAGTAGTAAAGTTACAATTTGTTATAAATCTAAGTGCACCATGATAAAGTTGCTATAGTAAACAAAAAAAAAACCAAACAAAATAAATAAATAAAAAAAAAATCACATTTTGGGCCATAAATCTTGAACAGTTAATGTTAGAAACAAAATTATTTTAAGATCCGGACATTTTTGCCTCCGCCCCTTCGTTTTCACACTATTTTTGATTGTTTGAAAAAAATTCAAAACAAACTCGTCCTAGGCCATTCGCCCGAACGGAACCAAACCAGTACAGAAAGATTCAGCATAATCCTAATATGAAAATATATCCAAGTAATTTTGGAATTTTGATTTATCACCAAACGTTACGTCAAAACGTACGTACTGGGTGTGGCGACTTTACAGAAATGGTTATAACTTTTGAAAGGATTGAGATATTATCTTCAAATTTGGAACATTTATGTATGGAGTCATACTGACAACATACAAAAAAAGTTGCATGCCACTGCCTCTTGGTGGCACTATAATAATTAAAAAACTAAAAATGGCTCTAACTATGGAACCGTTGGTCCGATCGACTTGAAATTGTGCATGAAGTGTCTTTGTCCAAGGTGCCATCAACAGAGGACATTCGCATATCTTGAAAAACATGACCACTATCGACCAATCAGATTTCAGCAGCTTTTATATAGGGTTAAATAAGGCAGATCAGAACAAAAACTGGTGGGCCTGTTTGTTTCTTGGCCTAAGAGGTCTGTGCAATATTGGCAACCGGGAGGGTTCTGTCGCGTTTTACATGCGTGTAACTCTTTATATATATACTGCTGTGTTTCACAAAGAAACACATTATTCATACCATATTGTAGATATCCTCATTCTGAACAACTTTGCCTCATTGGTCTGAAACATTCAATAAATACTTGACATTATTTGATAAACTACTTTTTCGAACTAGTCCTTGGCCGTTCGCCCGATCAGAACCAAACCAGTTCAGAAAAATCTCTGGAGTCCCAAAATGAAAAGTTATCAAAGGATTTTGGAAATTTTGATTCATCATCAAACGGTATGCCAAAATGCACATAATGGCTGTGGCCACTTTTACTAAAATGGTTAAAACTCCTGAACGGAATCAGATATTCTCACCAAATCTGGGACAAATATGTATAGGGTTATTCTAAGGTCATTGTGGGTGTCTACCTTTTGGTGGCGCTATAATAGTAAAAAATGTCAAAAAGGCTCTAACAATGGAACTGCTTGGCCGATCGACTTTAAATTATGCATGCAGTGCCTGTGACCAAGGTGCCATCAAGGTCTATGAGAACAGTTGCATTCCTTGAAAAACATGGCCGCCATCAAAAAAATAAACTTTTAGCAGCTATTTGAACTAGTCCTAGGCCGTTCACCCGATCGGAACCAAACCAGTGCAGAAAGATTCTCTGGAATCCCATTAATAATAATTAACAAAAATAGTTTTAACTTTAGATTCATTGTCGCAAAACTACACCAAAACTTATGCATAGGGCATGGCCACTTTTACTTAAACAGTTATAACTCTTGAACGGAATGAGATCTTTTCACAAAATTTGAGACACTTATGTATGGCATCATTCTGAGGACACATGAAAATATTTGCATACCTATGCCCCTTAGTGGCGCTATAACAGTCAGTAATGTAAAAAAATACCATATCTGTGTGCTGCTTCACCTGATGTTTCTCAAAATGAAGGCACATTAACGTTGTTTTAGTTGCTAAGAGGCTGTCTAATTAATACTTAATATCTGTTGCATATGTACTTAAAGGACCTTAAATGCTTGAACCCCGTTAATCGTTATTTGCAGCTATTTTTTTTTTTTTTTACATCTGAGCATCATCTTTTCCATTAACTGATATTAACTTAGATCGGTGGCATGAGCTAATTTGATATTTTATCCATTGCGATCTAAGCAATTTGAGTTGATGACTGAATTCTGGTAGCATCTAGAAGAATTGAATATTTCAGTGATGTCAAACGAAGGCATGTCTCTAAATGAGCTTTCAATGAGCAACACTTAGTCCTGCTGAGAGCAAAGGGTTTGAAAAGAAAGTCAATTCCTTTTAGCATTTCCAAATGAACCGATTTTTTAACTCTGAGACAAAACAACACTTATTTTAATATGACATAATTTCCTGATCAGGTCACATTGCTTTGCACAGTGCTGAGATTCACTATTGGTTCTCCATTGAACTCCAAAGGGTCCATGTCAAACAGGTGTCTGCAAAACACTACTGTAACACTATGTGGTTGCAAAAAAAAATTCTGTCCTCAAGAAGAGGGAAAAAATTCAGCAAATGCACATTTAAAGTCTGTACACCCTGACATTTTCCTTACAACATGCATCTCAATAATTCACATTGTAATTTAAAGAGTTAATTACATGCTCTGCATTCTCTCTCTCAAAGGGAAGTAGCATTTAATTAACTGAAATATTTGACTGCAAAAGCCAAAGACATTGAACTTAGGTCTTATGTCTTCTTTAATACTAAAGAGAGCCCGACCGATATGGGATTTTTTTTTTTTAGACCGATACCGATTTTAGAGGGGAAAAATTCACGATTACCGATATGGTGGCCGATATAGCTAATTTTTGAGCTGGAAAGAAAGCAGACATTTTCTATGTGGATTGTACACCGATTTTGCACCGATATGGCTATGCAAATGTACTCAGAAGGCTGCTTTGCAATAAATAGCTAATTAAAAATCAGTACTGTATGTTTAGTATCAGTCGGTTGCTGACCATTTTTAAATATAGAATAAATAAAAATACAATAAATAGCTAAATAAAAATCAGTACTGTATGTTTAGTATCAGTCAATGGCTGACCATTTAAATAAAGAATAAATTAAAATTATAGCTAAATAAACATCAGTACTGTATGTTCAGTATCAGTCAGTTGCTCACCATTTAAACAAAGAATTAATACAAATAAAATAAATAGCTAAATAAACATCAGTAGTACTGTTTAGTATCAGTCAAATGCTTACTATTTTAATACTGCCAGTCAATTAGGGGCAGGTTGTAAAACAAGAAGCATTTACACCTGCTGAGTCAAGAGATAAACAGCAGCAGCGGTGTTACACCATATTCTGCTATACAAGTTCAGCGGAAACTTTCAATGGTGGAAAACCAGACTTTTAAATATTACAGTTTGTAAATGCAATGACTGGAATTGTTCGGTTGAAGGGTGTACCAAACTGCAAATCCTGAACAAAACAGTTTTGTGAATGCATGTGTACACATTAGCTTCCACTCAGCTGACAAGCAATGAAAGTAGCTATGTGGTTAGCTAGTTAGCTATAAGCTCGTCATGGAGAGCAAAAGATGGACTTTATTTACTTTCCAACATTGCGTCTCACCAACTAGGTAACAACATAGCGTGAAATCAACACTCAACAGACACAATCCACCACCACACTGTTGTCTGCTGAGCTTCAAAAATATTCTCTGACAAACTATAGCTGGCTAACATGGCAAAGAGATGTGATAAACATGAGTGACATGGTTGTCAGGGACAGGGTTAACCTTATATTCGTTATATTGAAAAGGGAAAATTATTGGGTCCTTGTTTATTAACTTTCCAGTATGTTTTTCACAAACTAGTTAGCAACTTACCGTGAAGACACCGCTTAACTCCGCGCCACTTATCACTGCACTGCTTAACTCCGCACTGTCTGTAGAACCACCGTCAGCTCAGCTCTGTTATCAGTGAAGAGTCGTAGCACGCTCTGCTGGACAACTACGTTATGACACCAATTCTAAAGCATTGTTTTCTGCATTATATGTTCTGAAAAAAGGTTTTCATATCTGCGCATATCGGTAAACATATATGCTGATACCGATATATCTGTAGTGCCAGATAAATTGGTCGGGCACTAATACTAAACACCATGGGAACATGGTATCCCCTTTGAAAACCTAATGAAAGGAAATGCTTGCCTTAATTGAGAAGTTAATGTAAATATCTGTTTGTGCAATTTAAAAACACTCACCATAGTGTGTATTTGTTGCAGAAATCCTAATTTGTGGTACTGCTGAACATTATCTTGAGTATATGCTACAGTTTATGATGGTCATGAGTTTGGTGGGGTTGTTGTTGTAGAACCTGCTGGAGAAGTCTGCTGAAAGAGAGACTCGTCAAGAATACGCTCTTGCCATGATCCAGTGCAAAGTGCTTAAACAGCTGGAGAACCTGGACCAGCAGAAATACGATGATGAAGACATTACTGATGACATCAAGTTTCTGCTTGAGAGACTGGGAGAGAGCGTTCAGGATCTCAGGTAAAAGCCTTTATATATATATATATATATATATATATATATATATATATATATATATATATATATATATATATATATATATATAGCCTCCTGAGACCTGAGTGTGACTGCTGTGTGCATTTTCCATTTCCCTTTTTGATTTGAAACAAGTAGCACCTAATAAACATGCAAGTTTTCAGAATGTTCTATTTCATTAATTGATAGTGTTTTCCCCTGTTCTTCATGCAGCTCTTTCGATGAGTACAGCTCTGAGCTGAAGTCTGGCCGTCTGGAGTGGAGTCCAGTGCACAAATCCGAGAAGTTCTGGAGGGAAAATGCTGTTCGCCTAAATGAGAAGAACTATGAGCTGCTGAAGTAAGTTAAAAATAAAAAAAAACTGGTCTTTCATTATTAAAACTGTGAAATTGTCTGAGATATGTCCTTGTGGTTAGTGCTCTGACACATTAGGTTGTGGTGCTCATGCAAACAACTCAAGTTTGAATCCAGCTTGTGACATTTCCCAATCGTGTTCCCACTCTCTGTCTCTCTCCATCACTTTATTATTTCCATTTAATAGCTCCTTTTATTCCTTTTGTGTGCATTTTATGAGTTTTTAAAGCAACTATCCCTTTAAGAATATTACCATGTGGATGTGGTTGCTTTAAAACATGCGTCCTGTGTGCAGTGATACCGTATGCACAGTATGAATTATGGTAATTAGTGTTTTTAGTTCTCTCTTCTTTTACACTAAAATGTGTTAGCAGAGGTCAAGTGTTTGGAGATGGATTGGAATGATTTTTATATTATTGGGGGGATGGTTAAATTACTGTTTTTGAAAAACAATGTACACTTTTATACAAGCTGTTCTTTCTGAATTAGCCTACATTGTGTGTGCGTGCGTGTGCGTGTGTGGGCAGGTTTAAGTGGTTTATGAGGACTTTTTTTTAGGTTACAAACTGGTAATTACAAGGGTATTATGCTATAAATGTGGTTTATGAGGACATTACTAGTGTCCCCATAATTTAAATTGCTTAAAAATCATACTAAACGCTGTTTTATTGAAAATGTAAAAATGCAGAAAGTTTTTTGTGAGGGTTAGGGTTAGGGGACAGAATCTATAGTTCGCACAGTATAAAAATCATTATGTCTATGGAGAGTCCTCATAGTGATAGCTGCACCAACATGTGTGTGTGTGTGTGTGTGTGTGTGTGTGCGTTTGTGTTTTTGTACTCTTCTCCTCCCTCTCTGGTGAAGGTCACACAAGTTGAAGCCAGAGCCGAGTTGCCACAGTTCAAATGCACATTTTCATCATTGTCTCTCAGTAGTTTAATCATGTGTCTGCTCAACCCTTTTGACAGCTCTGTTTAAATCCTAATCTACTCATCTCAGCACAAAGGCTCAATTTTAGCACTTAGCAATTTGTATTTTACTTCTGTTCCTCTCTCCTTTTCCTCTCTATCTCTTGATCTCAGTGTATTATGCACGGCTGTTATAATTTAATGCTTTTATACGATGTAGACCTTTCTGATACTTGAGCTATTGTTTGTGAGCAGAAACAAATAAGCCAAAGGCTTTGGCAAAACTTCTGAACTCATATCCTCAGAACAACAAGCCTCTTGCTATGTGTTTCCCCATATTTGTTTCTTATTGAGCTAATAGAACCTTTCACTGACAGAAGTAAACAGCACATCTCCAGCTGTACAGTAGCCTGAGATATATTTGCTCAGTGTGGGCTTAGTATTGCCCTAGAGGTGTTTATGATTGCTTTTGGGGGACCTGAAATGATTGTGTGTTTGTGCTTCCTGCCAGGATACTGACCAGGTTGTTGGAAGTGTCGGATGACCCTCAGGTTATTGCTGTTGCAGCTCATGATGTGGGAGAATACGTGAGACATTACCCTCGGGGCAAGAGGTGAGACAGCATCCTTCATCCTTTAGCTGTAAACGCCCATTTCTCTGGCTCAAGCTTCTTCGGCTGTGTAATTTTGTGATAGTTTTTCAAAACTCAAATATCCTGTAGCTCTGTTTGTTTATAGGGCAGAGAATCACCCAGGTTAGAGTTATTACTGTCTGTGGTGTCTTCATGCTAACTATGTTATCAGTGTCAATTTACATTTACATCACTTCAAAGGGAGCAGCAAACCAACTCATCCAGGCTGACATATTGCAAGATTCTGCCAAAGCTTTGCAATTAAACTTTTTGGCACGTAACATTCATGATCAACTAATGAATTTTAGATGCATGCAAGAATACACATCTTGCCTCTCTTTCTGGATATACAGTGGCCTCCCAAAAAGGGTTATGGTCTCTTTTGGACAGTGAAGTCACACTTAAAAATGTCTGAATGTCTGCATTAGATACAAAATATAAAAACAAGCATCATCTGCAAACTGCAAATGATGCTAGAGCTTTTCTCAGAACTAACTATACTTTTCTTAGCCATTTTTTAAATTAACAACTGGTGTCAAGGTGATTTTCAGTGGATGTATAAAGTCACTTCCACTTGAGCTCACATGTGGGTTCTAGCAGAATAACCACAGGTGTAGTTAATTTCATTATCTATAGAGATGTTTAACTAAATTTGACAACCAAAAAAGTCTACTGATACTGTGTGTCTAAATTTTGAACAATTATTTTATGATTTGAAATGGATCAAACATCTTTTTGTGAAATGTTTTGCTTAAACAGTGTGCTTGTGTTGTATTTCTTTAAAATAACTGTCACTTCATTTGATATTTTGTTATGAAATGCAAAGATAGACATAGATTATTAAGTGGGGCTTAAGTGTCCCAACACTTTTTGGGGCCACTGTATATATAGGTTCCCTCAGTAAGAGTGTGTAAAAGTAGAGTGATCCCTCACTCCTTTCAAACTTCACTATGAGTGGCTTATACCTTCTCTAATCCAGACTCTTGTCTCCCTGAGGGTCTCCACTTAGAACGCACTCTCTCACTATACTCTTCAGAATGCCCCCATCCCTAGAAGACACCAAACGGCATCTACAGGGACACGTTTGACTCAGTCACCCCGGGTATGAACCCTATAAGTAGACCACTCCAAAAACAAATTAGCTTCTGCAGATCTCCACTTGCAGATGAACATTTGTCCAAAAAATAAATTACACCCATTTGCGATAAGTGCCGAGATGTTACCCTTCTCTCTTTTGTTCTTGATGCAGCTTATGTTTAAAATAAAAAATGCATAAAATATCACTGAATATTGTGATATTCAGTGAATGTTATCTATCCATGTAGAATTATGGCTAAAAGCTTTATATATTTTGATACATAATTTAAAAATAACCATGGCCAACAATATTTATAGCACAGAACCCTACATGCAGCACTAAAGTGGGAGACTAATGGTACTGTCAATAATATTTTACTCTGATAGAAACAATGTTTTACCATGAACATTTCAGGTCAGTTCAAAATTACTTTAAATGGAAAATTGCAGGTCTCATTTAGCAGTTCTCAGCAAGTGGGGTGTCGTGTAAGTGTGTGATTTTGAATCACTCACAAAGCGTCTTACAAGATTATGATTATGAAACCTGAGGAAAATGTGTCTCTGTGTACTTTTTGGATGCTCTTTTAACAGAACTTTAAAGAGATCATATATATTTTTGATTAATATTTTCCCCTCAAGGTCCACTTATAATATTAATAAAGCTTTCTGTGCCACAATCAGTCATATATTTTCCTTTTGACCCTTGGAATTAAAATGTTTTTGCTGCTGTGCCTTTATCCTCTTCAACTTTTGGCTGCTGCCTGCAATTTTTCACACTCAAATTTAAAAGCTCACCATTAACTCATACTGTGGACTAATTACCATAAAATTGGTCTCATTTATAAAAAAAATTATAATAAATAAAAGTTTTTTTGTTGTTGTCCCAAATTTGTAAGCATGTAATTCTGGTTCTGTTCACTCCAACTCCCTCCACAAAGTCTTATTTAATTCCACTAGATGGCAGAAAGCCCTAGAAAAAATTATGTTTCCTCTATCACCCTCCATCACAAAATGCCGATCTTAAATGTAGGTGGCCTCTAACTAATTTTAGCCCTCACAGATGTGCTCGTCCATAGACATTCAGTCTAGTTTTCAGTTCATGCACCACCCCAAGTGTTTCATCAAATATCTCGGCCTCTGAGTGGACTAGAAACTCACACTATGTGTCATTAGAAAGCTTAGATCCTCTCCATGTGCTGTGATGTATAACATTTTATCTCAATATTTAGTCAATAACATTTATTTCTGATTATTTATTTAGTATTCTTTTCCTGCTGGACTGCATATTTTGTTCTGGACATCTAAGATATAACTAGGGATGCACCGATACCACTTTTTCTCTTCCGATTCCGATATCTGAAATCTCAGTATCGGCCTATACGAACCCGATCCAATACCAGTGTTGTTGTTTTTTGCATAATCAGTTTAGAATATATTTACATTACTGTGTGGAACTAATTGGGTGTACTCTTTAATATGTAAAGAAAAACAAACCTCTAACTACACATTATTTCAATATAAATGTATAGCTTATTAAGAAAAACTTTATTGTTAACTAGTATACTGAATAATGTAGCAGCAAAATTAACAGTAATTCCAGTATAAGTCATCAGTAGAAAAGAAGCCTTTTTTTTTTTTTAAACTTGTATCTGGACTTTAAAGGATTCAGATCTCTTTTTTGTTTAATTTAGTTGTAAGAAACTACACACAGTTATTTTTTGGAACCCATTCAACTTAAATATGATTATAATTTGTAAAATGATAATAATAATAACATATTATAATAGTAATATATAGTAATATATCTCAATCGTGCACCTTTTGTCATGGATCCACCGGTCTCTCTCTCTCTTTCTTCCTCACTGCTCTCTCTCCCCTGAGTTCTGATTACACGCACCTGCATATCATTAGTTGCTAATCAAGGACTGCATATATACCCCGCTTTCACACATACCCTTTGTCTGTTCTCATCAATAGTATCTCTGAGACTCCTGACCTTTCTACTACAGTGGCATGCAAAAGTTTGGGCACCCCTGGTCAAACTTTCTGTTGCTGTGAATAGTTAAGTGAGTAGAAGATGAACTGATCTCCAAAAGGCATAAAGTTAAAGATGATACATTCTTTTCAACATTTTAAGCAATATTAGTGTATAATTTTTATTTTGTACAATTTGAGTGAAAAAAGGGAAAAGAACACCATGCAAAAGTTTGGGCACCCCAAGAGATTTGAGCACTTGGATAACTTTTACCAAGGTCTCAGACCTTAATTAGCTTGTTAGGGCTATGGCTTGTTCACAATCATCATTTGGAAAGGCCAGTTGATGCAAATTTCAAAGCTTTATACATACTCTGACTCCTCAAATCATGTCCCAACAATCAGCAGCCATGGGCTCCTCTAAGCAGCTGCTTAGCACTCTGAAAATTAAAATAATTGATGCCCAAAAAGCAGGAGAAGGCTATAAGAAGATAGCAAAGCATTTTCAGATAGCCGTTTCCTCAGTTCATAATGTAATTAAGAAATGGCAGTTAACAGGAACGGTGGAGTTCAAGTTGGGGTCTGGAAGACAAAGAAAACTTATAGAGTACTCCTCGTAGGATTGCTAAAAAGGCAAATAAAAACCCCTGTTTGACTGCAAAAGACCTTAAGGAAGATTTAGCAGACTCTGGAGTAGTGGTGCACTGTTCTACTGTGCAGCGACACCTGCACAAATATGACCTTCATGGAAGAGTCATGAGAAGAAAACCTTTCCTGCATCCTCACCACAAATTTCAGGGTTAGAAGTTTGCAAATGAACATCTAAACAAAACTGATGCATTTCCTGTGGGCTGATGAAGTTAAAATATAACTTTTTGGCCGCAATGAGCAAAGGTATGTTTGGAGAAAAAAGGGTGCAAAATTTCGTGAAAAGAACACCTCTCCAACTGTTAAGCACGGGGGTGGATCGATCATGCTTTGGGCTTGTGTTGATGCCAGTGGCACAGGGGAACATTTCACTGGTAGAGGAAAGAATGGATTAAATTAAATACCAGCAAATTCTGGAAGCAAACATCACACCATCTGTAAAAAAGTTGAAGATGAAAAGAGGATTGCTTCTACAACAGGATAATGATCCTAAACACACCTCAAAATCCACAATGGACTACCTCAAGAGGCGCATGCTGAAGGTTTTGCCATGGCCCTCACAGTCCCCCGACCTAAACATCATCGAAAATCTGTGGATAGACCTCAAAAGAGCAGTGCATGCAAGACGGACCAAGAATATCACAGAAGTAGAAACCTTTTGCCAGGAAGAATGGGCGAAAATCCCCCAAACAAAAATTGAGAGACATTTAGCCTGCTACAAAAAGCTTTTACAAGCTGTAATACTTGCCAGGGGGTGTTACTAAGTACTGATCATGCAGGGTGCCCAAACTTTTGCTTCGGGCCCTTTTTTTGTTATTTTGAAACTGTAAAAGATGAATATACAAAAGTAAAATTGCTTAAAATATTAAAGAAATGTGTCATCTTTAACTTTAAGCCTTTTGGAAATCAGGCCATCTTTTGCTCGCTTAGCTATTCACAGCAACAGAAATTTTGATCACGGGTGCCCAAACTTTTGCATGCCACTGTATGTCAAACTGTGTCTTCATTATTACCTGCAAGTGTCATAAGACTGTTGTGAGCTGTCTGTTCATCGTGTCTATACCCTGTCTGGATATTACTCATCTGCTGTTTGCCACTCTGCTCAACTGGATTTACTCACAATGTTTACATCACTGTTTCAATCAATAAACCCTGCTACTGAGTTCATATCTCTCCCTCCGTGACTCTCTCCGTGACACCTTTAACTTTTAAAACCCTAACGCTTTTATTTTGACATTCTGAACTCTCCAGGAAGTCCTGTGTGTGTCTGTTTGTAGGGAAGTTCACAGTAGTTTAATTTGCTTCTTATTCAAATTCTGAAAAAAAAAAAAAAAACACCTCCTGTGCCATTCCAAATGCAAATATTGGGCACTGCGTGAAAGCTAAAAATAGCCGCAAGTGTGTGTAAACAGAGCAGCGCCATTCAATAATGCGCTGGAGCTGCGCTTGCATTTTATATATTTACTTATTAAACACAGCCTTTTGTGATTCACAGAGCTATTGCACATTCAAGTGGCTTTGAATAAAATGCACGAGTCATATGAACTACTTTGTGTTTTAATGGTTCTTTTATGTCATTTTTTTTAGCTTGACAGTAACGAACATGACTAACACACAGTATCGGATTTGGATCGGGCTCGTCGGACCGATACGCGATCCATTTTAAAAACCAGGTATCGGATCGGTGCATCCCTAGATATAACATTGGATTATTCACACAAGCAAGCTCACAGACAAGAAAAATTGCCAATTTATTTTAGAAAACTGCCTAAGATAAAAGCAGATATAAAAATGTTTAGCTATTTGGGGCTTTTAGCAGCAGTGATCATTTATCTTATTTCACTTTGTGATTCTTTAAAAAATATTTCAAACTGTGGTATTAGGGCTGCAAAATAAGTATTCCTGAGAATGAGATTTTATATATAATCTGATATATGATTTGTCTATTTAAGTGCAATTTGAAAGACTTTTATATTCATATTAATATTTCTACCATTTGAACTCCAGGTGGCGCTAATTTTCAACGCGAATGTTTTCAAGCCTTATTTTGTTATTTTATGTAAAATAAATGCAGAAGGGATGGTTATCTATGAAAAGTTCAGATTCTAAGCTTTCAAACAATACTCCATATGCCTGACTTGTGTATTCGGAAACTTTTTTCACAACATAGTGCCCCCTTTTGGACCCGTTGATGTGTCTGCAGAGTGGAAGAGATTAGACCACTATGTAAACACCCTTTGCTTTAAACAGTGCTTTGCTGCATTTGCTAACAGCTCCAATTTAGTTTTTAACTGCCCCATCCTTCAATAACAGCCTCTTTGGAAGGTCTAAATTACCTTCTAATAACCTACAAACAAGGAAGTCTTAAATAATGCCTCAACTAAAAAACTAAATTCAGCTGGCTCGATACATGTGTTAACGGACTATAATAATGGCCTACTCAGACAACACATTGTTTCCTAGAGCTGGCAGAAAATATTCAAAACAGACACAAGTAGCATATCTATCAACCACAAATAATATAATACTGAGCAGCAGCTGTCGGAGTTGCATTGGAGTGACGTCACCTTCCCTCTTCGAATGATTTGCTTGAGGAGGAGCTGTCGATCAAGAACTAGTGGACCAATAGGGATGCAAAACGCCCCCTGATTAACATGAATCTCTACTCAAAGGTTTTGGAAAATCAAGCGCAGAACTTGGAAACAAAAGCAAAGAAAAATACAGCGTAAGCGTACAAAAAAAAAATGAAAATATGAGCAAAATTGTCAGACAGCACATAAAACCGTAATATAACCAAGGAAAACGTGATTTTGTTTGCAATTCTGATGACTTTGCGTTCATAACATATTTTAAATGTGTTTATATATTTTTGATTCATGCTTGTTATTTTTTGATCTGTACTAATTATTTTGATCTGCACTTATTATTTTGATCTACACTTTCTATTTTTGCACTTATTATTTTTTTATTTGCGCTTATTATTTTTTGATTCACGCTTATTATTTTGATTCATGCTTATTATTTTTGGATCCGTGACCGCAATACTTTTGACGGGATTTTGATCCCATACTGGACAGGCCAAGTTTTGAATAGCAAATGGGTTTTGTTGACATGCTAATGTGGGCGATAAGTTATGTTTTCAAATGTCTCGTTTTTTAACCTTAGTTTCAATAAATGGTCAGTAGAGGAAGTTTTAGGTATAATAAACTTTTTTTTAATCTCAAAAGATCAAGGAAAATGTGATTTCTCATGGTATTACCCCTTCAAACTAACTTTTTTGTTTTTGTTAAAAACATTTGTTCACTTTCGCTCATAATGTTTTCCAGTTGCAACATCAAATCAGAATTTTAATGTTGTCAGTTCTTTGGTCTTTTATTGAAAGGCCTTTGTATTTTACTGATTAGCATTGCCAGAAAAAATCAACTGTTGTTCTCTGTTATTCCCTGAGCTAAACTGAAAGACAAAGAGGTCCAGACCACTGTGTCACTACCCATCTTGCAGAACATCATAATCTGGAACTAAATCTCTCTCCATCTTCCTGTCTTTCAGGGTGATCGAGCAGCTGGGTGGTAAACAGCTGGTGATGAACCACATGCATCATGAAGATCAGCTTGTCCGTTATAATGCTCTGCTGGCTGTCCAGAAGCTCATGGTCCATAACTGGTATGTTCACCTACATAAACATGAGTGTATGAATGCAAATTTTATCTTCAAATTATCTTAAGCTTGCCCAGTTTTCTTAATAAACTTCCATTTTGGTGTTAGGATACTTCTCTCTAAAAAGAAAAAGAAAAAACATCTTAAAGTAATAGTTCTCCCAATAATGAAAAATCTTGTTTTTAATCATTTACTCATTCTAATGTTGTTCAAAATCTGTATGACTTACTTTCTTCCATGGAACACAAAAAGAGTTCTACGGAAGCTTTAGTCCCCATTAACTTTGATTGTATGGAAATGGGATGATATTTTGCCTTCTGCGTTTGTGATCTATGGAAGAGTTAAAATCATATGGGTTTATTACAACTTGAATATGTGAATTGTAATTTTAGGGTGAACTATCCCTTTAACAACTTGATTTCATGATCTTTTATTATGAATTTTTATTATGATTCTTTATATAGACAGTGTGTATACAAATATTCACACATTGTCAAATTATCATAAGAAGTTGATTCTCTTCTGTCTTTACCTAATATCCCCAAAACATTTTGTATGGTTCTCCTATTCGCAGTGATTCTGGTTGCTTATTTATTCCAAAAGCAAAACAGCCCTCTTGTTTGTGCCTGAAGCAACATTACCTCCAATAGAAATCTGGAATAGAGATTTTTCTAATCTCCCTTTGCTGTGCATAGCAATTTTCTCACCTCAGTACTACATATTATATGAATTATTCAGTGGCCTGTTGTTGTCTTTTCAGTGTTAGTTGATATTTGATTAAAACACAGGGCACAAAATAACTGAGAATAAAAAAACAAAAAACAAAACATGATAAACTTATGCCTGCATGTTCAATGTGTTTGTCAAACTTTATACGGATGAGAGTAGCAAACTGTTGAATCAAGGCTGCCAAGACACCAGCTCATGTTCAGGTAGAATAAAATATGACAGAACACAAGTACCTCATTATTGTGCCATTATTGTACAATTCATTTTAATAACATTAACCTTCCCAATCATCAATAAATGTAATGAAGCCCACCTGCCCACATCGCTCGAAAAACTTTTTATTAAAGGGTCAAAATTAACACTAACTAAATCAGACAAATTTGCTGGTAATAAAATCCCCAAATACTTAATGCCCTGTTTGGGCCATTGGAAGGCGCCAGGCTGCAAAGCCTTCACTGGACAGTACGCTGTCAGAGCCAAAGCTTCGGATTTAGACCAATTGACTTTGAATCCTGAGAACTTGGAAAAGGAATGAATAATTCTGTGGAGGCAAGGCATAGATCTAGTAGGTTCAGAGACAAATAATAAAATATCGTCTGCGTAAAGCAGAAGCTTATGCGCCACACCTCCCGCAACCACCCCTGGAAAATCATCCTCCTTTCTTAACGCGGCTGCTAATCATTCCAGGGCAAGACAGAACAATAATGGGGAAAGAGGGCAACCCTGCCGAGTGCCCTTATCCAGAGTAAAATAATCTGAAATTAATCAAATTGTTTGTACCGCTGCTACAGGGTGTCTATAAAGTAACTTAATCCAAGCAACAAATGTACTCCCGAACCCATGCATTTCCAAAATCTTAAAAAGATAATCCCATTCTACCATATCAAATGCCTTTTTGGCATCAAGTGAGATGGCAGTGACCTGAGACTGATCACTCGCTACTGACCACATGATATTGATGAGATGCCTGATGTTATCAGAAGAGCTGCGGCCCCAAATAAACCCCACCTGATCTATATGTATAAGAGATGTCATAACCTTACTTAATCGGTTAGACCAAATTTTATCTAGTTGGATCAGAGAGATTGGACGGTAACTTTTACACTCACTTGGATCTTTGTCCTTTTTAAGAATCAGACTGATCCGGGCTTGTGTCATGGTTGGAGGAAGATTTCCATTCTTTAATGATTCAGTATAAACTTCTAACAAAAGTGGAGCCCGTTCTGTAGCATAGGATCTAAAAAATTCTGCGGCAAAACCATCTGGCCTTGCCAGTAGGTCGGGACTTAATTACCTCGTCAAGCTCCTCCAAGGTTATCTCAGAATCAAGAGAGTTTTTTTTGCTCAGTCTTCAGTTTAGGAAGATCTAATGGTTCCACAAAGTTTCTAATATCTTCATCAGTAGACGAAGACTTGGAACTATAAAGATCCAGATAGAACTCTGTCAATGGCTGAGGTAAAAATTTCACCACCAGCAGATTTCACTGAGGGAATGATAGAAAGAGACTCTCTCTGCTTTATATATCTAGCCAAAAGCTTCCCTGCTTTGTGCCCCGACTCAAAGTATGATTGTCTTGTGTATGACTGTATGGAGTCCAAAACTCCACTTTCTGCGACAAAATAGTATTATATCTATATTTCAATCGGGTCAATTCTCTGAGGCCATCAGATGACATACGGTGCTTCAGCTCTGCCTCTGCACTTTTAATATTTCCTTTCAACTCCATGAGTTCTTGTGCTTTGGATTTTTTGATGAATGAGGCATACTGTATGATCCGACCCCTAAGAACCGCCTTAAGTGCCTCCCAAGCCACGCCCACAGAGGATACCTAGGACCAGTTGGTCTCCATATAAACACTGATTTCAGTCTTTAACATTTGTTGGAAATCAGGATTTTGCAAAAGGGATACATTAAGGCACCAACTATATTATTTCTTTTTCTCTATATGTGTTAACACCTCCAAACTCACCAGGGCGTGATCCAAGACTAAAATGTTTCCAAATGAGCAATCAACAACAGATGAAATGAGGGATTTGGATATAAAAATAAAAAAAATCTATTTTAGAATAAATCTTATGGACTGATGAAAAAAATGTATAGTCCCTACCAGATGGGTTTAAAAATCTCCAGATATCTGTAAGACCAAGATTTTTACACATTCTGTGAAGCGTCAATGTTGCTTTAGCGGGCTTACACACTTTTGCTTCACTATGATCAAGGACTGAGTCCATCAAAAGATTAAAGTCTCCTCCCAAAATTATATCATGGGGGGTGCCAGCGACTTGCGATCTCCCTTCAAGATCTATAAAAAGCCCTGATCATCAGCGTTAGGTGCATAAATATTAGCCAAAATCAGACATTGCCTCTGAATTTCTGCTAAAACAATAATGACTTTTCCTAATTTATTATTAAACTGTTTGAGACATTTGAATTGTAAATGTTTATTTCCAATATAATGACTCCCTTGCTCTTACTTGAGCCAACACTAAAGAAAACATGTCCACCCCATATCTTCCCAAATTTTTCAGCTTCCTGCGGGGAAAGATGCGTTTTTTGAAGAAACACTATATCATATTTCTTACGTTTAAGAAAAGAAATAACCTTCCTTCTTTTTATGGGGTTCCCCAACCCATTCACATTCCATGTGGAGAGAGATAGTACACTCATATTAACATTTGACATTTTGATATATTAGAAAAAATAAATTGTGTGTCAAAAACAAAATGATGAAGACCACAATTCAACATTAATGCAACAATAAAACCCCGAACTTCCCCCTGAACAAAACAAACAGAAAAAAGAAAACACGTGCGCATTAACCCTGCGCATGACAGCGCCAACTGGCGTCAATCCCTTTAAACTCAAAGAGTCCATGTATGCCTACGAGAGCCCCCGCGACAACTTTGCCATCGGATTTCTCAATTTTGCCTCACAAATTTGTAAGGAGGCATAAGCACAAGGAAGTGACAGATTCATCCATAACTGTCCCGAAGTAGTGTTATTTAACAAAACAAGCTCCAACCACTAGGCGGAACCAGCACAAAAGGAAACGAAACACGCATCCCGGTTCCTCGGATGGTCAAGAGTCAATTCACTCGGAGGCCGCATAAAAGTATATCCCATGATTTACACAGTCTGCCAATTTTATAAAAGACATCCTTTGGGTGGACATGTAGATATTTTGCGGTCATCCGTAGTGTCTATTCTCAATCTGCCCGGGAACTTCATTGTAAAAGTGATCTTCCGTCAATGCAAAAGTTTCTTTAAGGAAAAGTATTAATCCAGAAAACAAAACAAACTCCAGCCGCTCAGCGGAGCCAACACAAAAAGAAACAAAAATGGGGCCCAGCTTCCTCCGAAACCAGAGTATGTACAGTGAGTCAATCCACTCACAAGAAAAACACCCAATGGTTACTCACCCATTGTTTCAATAAAAGACATTGCCTGATTGGGACATGTAAATACTTTGCTGCCGTCCTTGGTGTTTATTCTCAGTCTGGCCGGAAACATCAGAGCAAAAGTGATCTTCTGCTGATGTAAGAGTTTCTTGCATTCCTTAAACCGATCGCGTTTCTCTCTTGTCGAGTTTGCAAAGTCCGGGAACAAGAAAATATTGTAATTCTTTCAAGAAAGCTTTCCTTTGCTCCTCGCCTGGCGCAACACGAGATCTTTATCGGATGATCTCAAAAATTTGGCCAGAATCGATCGGGGCCTTTCTCCCTCAGCAGATCTGTGAGCTGGGACTCTGTGAGCTCGCTCGATTTCCAGCTTGTGGCCTGTTATATCGAGCAGACTCAGGAAAAGCTCGTCTAGGAATTTCACCATATCTCTGCCCTCCTCATGCTCAGGAATTACAACAACTCGAATGTTATTCCTGCGGCTTCTGTTCTCAAGATCTTCAAGCTTTTCAAGAACACGTTCCAAATCAACTTTGGTCGCGGGTGGGTTAGTGGCTAATTCTCTCTCTGATGACTCCAAATAATCGATTTGTTTCTCAACATCTGTTACTCTTGTGACTAACTCAGAGAATTTTTTTCCATCGCCATAATCGATCGACGTATTACAGCGAGATCATCCAAGTCCGCAAATCGAGTCCCCGGTCCACAGGCCTGTCTGGGCTTTCATCTTGAACCCGTAAGTGTCTTCTAATGTCTCCAGAGCCCGAGGATTTTGACTTCTTTGCCATGTTTACCTCAAACAGCAAATGTGTAATTGGGTGTATCGAATTTCACCGGCTTATATCACGAAAATAATGTAACAAATTTGTAAAGTGCGCAGAGCTGTCTCTCACACGTCTACCCTTCGCATGGCGTTATGTGGCTCATCTGCATGCATCCTTAAGCTTCATATTATATATTGAGATAAACATCAAAGACACCAGAACATAGCAAGTGTGTTTAAAATGCAGTAGACAGGTACTTACACTCGTGTGGTGGGTTTATGAAAATCATCCACTGGTGTCATCAAGATAAATTGTTTGCTGTCATTACAAAGGCTTTAAATCTACCTTGTTCAAATGGAAAGTTTAGTGTTCAGTTGGGTAGAATACAAGTCATTTTAAATGCTGCCTGAGTGCTATAGATTATTCCTGCATTGAGAGCATGCAGTAATAAAAAGTAACACGCTCAATAAAGTGTAACTCAATAATCAGGCTCACTGAAGCAAAAATATATATATATTAAGTAGGCAGATGCTCATAGAAAAATGAATACGATAGTATTTATACTGTTAACCCAGACTGAGCAATGTACATCTAACAATCTCAAAAGCTCTTTAATTTTCTTGCTTAGAAAAGTCCCTTCTGGATGAATGCACATGATGCCATGCGGGGATCGTACGTGTAAACTTTGCTAGTTTTAACACTTTTAATGATATAAACCGGTGAGATTCGATACACTCTGTTCCATAACTGTTCTAGGAGACAAGTCTCTTCTGCAAACTCTGACTCAGAGTATATGGTGGCAATTATTAGCCATTAGCTAAATGGCCCATGTGTCATTTTCAGGATTAATTGTGCATAACTTTGTAGTGGGTTGTGACGCAAAGCCTAACATGTTAAAACCAAAAGGAAGAAGATAAAAGAAAGGGAACAATAAGTTATGATTTGTTCTCAGGAATAATTTAATAATTTTATTTCTCTCAAGTCTCCCAAATATGAGCTCAGAGTTTAAAAGGGAACTATAACAAAGATGCATCTGGACTTAAGAGGTAGATATTGCTTGTATTATTTGAAGATCTGAACTTGAAAGAGAGGTGAAGGCCAACTCTTAATTGTTTTTTTAATTGGAGGCACTTCGGAGGAAATTACAGGGCATGTAATAGCAAGATGATTGAGTTGAGATTCAGTGAATGTGGTTTCCAGGGTGTTCTTAAGAAGAGACATACAAGAATGGCCATTCACTGGATGTTCTCAAACGGCGTCTTTGCTATCCATTTGCATCCTCAAATGCCATTTCCTTTGGCTTTACTTTGCTCAAGAGCTTTTATTCTTTTTTTTTACGTGTGAGGTAAGTCTTCTGTCGTGATTTTCAGATACAGTATGTCCTCACAGGAGAGACATTTCTGTTACGATGGCATTTATTGCTGTGCATCACGCATATAGTTTTTTTTTCTTCATCTTTTTGTTTACTCCCAGCTAGATACAGAAAATATAAAAAATAAATACCAAAAATAAGCAGGTGCCTTGTGTGTAGAGTTTATTTCCTCTCATGAGAGGTGGAGCTGTCACCACACTATTGCTGTCATTTTTTTTTCTTTTTTTTTCATTCTCACTCCATTGAGGCTGTTTGGTTTCATAGCAACAGCAGGAGGAGATGTTTGAGTTGGCACAGTTCTAGATGGCCAACTTTGCACACTGTTAGCTTATTGTTTTGGTACCATCTGGGTTAAACCCTGGAGGTGGCCGCTGAGTGCTTGTTGAAACTTAAGACAGCCTTGCCAGCCTTGAGATGTTGGTACAGAGCGCCTAATCATTTTTTTTTTTTTGTCAAATTCTTTGTGCACTTAAGGACGTCACTCATATGTTGTTAGATGCAGCTTAGCGTGACATCTCTTAGGTGTGCTTTGCTGTTATGAATGCTAATTTGATGGGAAATGCAGTCTTTATCCAAATAACAGAGGAATTATTAAGCAGACAGTCCATTGCAAAAGAAGACCAAAGATGATTACAGTTTTGCTGTGGAATGGGCGTCATATCATTTAGACATGATTAATACATTTGGAAAAATTGAAAGTGAAAAAGTAATCAAAATGGAAGCATGAATTCTTTTACCACAAGTATTGTGACACACATACAGTAGATATTTCAAGCTGCAAACTTAAGAGCACTTGTAGGACTGAACAGAGATTTTTCTTGTCATCTAAAGACTTAATCATCTTCTTTTGGGCAGTAACTTTAAAAGTAGGACAGTAGGCCAAGCATTACATTGATTTTACCTGTGGTTTATTGCTTTTGTAATATGGCGACAAGAACACTATAATAAAAGACACCAAAGTTCAATTAAGAGTTACATTTATTATTGATAATTATCGGAACAAATGATTACTACAGATTTCATTATCCTAACGGGGCTGTTTGCACTTGCCAAGCAACATAGAAACATGGGTGGAGGCAGAGCTTTTTCACTCTATGACCATGCAGTAGATGGACAGGTTTCGCTGTTACGCACTGTCTCTGTGTTTACATCATGTATGATAAACAGACTTTTCGTCACATTTTGGTTTATAACTTCATTAAAAATAAACATGATATAGAAAATGGCATATCACAACTAACTGCAGGTGATCCTGAATCAAACAAGCCCACACTCAACGTAATACGATGTGTAAATCCTGAAATATTACTGAAAGAGTGTCATCATGACAGCTATGGTGGCTATTGCTAAAGGTATCTCTATAGCGACGGTTTCTCTGGGATGAATTCACTGAAACATGATCTTTCATAGATGTGTTAGATTGTGGTCATTGGCTGTCTAGTGTGTTAGAATCCATATTTGGAAACAGGCATGTGTCCCACGTGTGTGAGCCGAGCCAAAGCACATATACACAGACTGCACACAAGAGGTGTGCACAAACAAAGTGTGTGTGCGTGTGTGTGTGTTTTCAGCAGTGTTGTAGCAAGAGATTCTCTAAGCTTGATCCTAATATATTTTCCTCAAATTTTGAAAGGTTTTCTATGAATTGTTACCATGCAATTGAGCCTTTTTGCTATTTTTTTTTTTTTTTTTTTTATATATATAAACTTAATTTCGGGTATGCCATTTAAGCATGAAATCCTTAAGAATGCCTTCAGGGTGTAAGGGGTTAATGATATCCATGAAACTAACCTTGGTTCAAAGCTTCATGTCATGCACCAAATCCTTAAACTTTGACAATTGAGGGACTGTCAAAAAACGGTCATCGTGATTTTCACAATTGCCAATTTTTACAATTGCCAGTTTTACAAATTTAATATGTAAAACATCACATAATCTACTAAGAACATACGCAAATGCAAGTAAAAACACTGGAGACCAGAAAATGAAAAAAAGCATCCATTATTATTTGGTAAGACAGGGTGGATAGAATGTGCCGGTCACAGGTGTGCGTTTAATAGAATCTGAATTTACATTCAGAACTATCCATTTTGCAAAACTGAACTTGGACATTTTCTGTTTTAAAATTAAGTATAGTATTTTAGATAAAGTCCATAGAGTTATAGAGAATTAATTTGAATCCTTTTAATCAGTCTCCTTCACCTGAAGATGCAGATAGATTTTTAATCAGCTATTCTTATTTCCACTTATGAAAATTAATGGCATTGGTGTTGCCTGATAGCCATGGAAGTCTTTTTCTTTCTTTTCTGCTTTCAAAATAATCCATAGCCCCTCAAAAAATTCAAGGTCACTGTGGGCCATAGATGTATTTACCACGGGTTGAATGAATAAGGCCAATAAGATGACTCTGTTTTTGCTGGCATTATTTCAGCAATAGGGGATGAACAAGGACAATAAAATGGCATTGATAGATTTGATAGCTTTTCTTACTGTAACTTATAAGACCTTGACATTGAAAACAACATTTTTTTGGAGGTGTCAGTGAAAAGAATATCAAGAGCCTCTTAAAGTCAGCAGAACATCAAGAGCCTCTTAAAGTCAGCAGGTTCAGACTGTGTCCCTTCACATACATGTTTGTCTGATTTGGGTTGATTGCAAGTTGGCTGGAAATGAGTGTAAAGTGCAGCTTACTAGAGACTTAAGCCCAAAACATAGTCTACTCAAGCGTGTGAACGCAGATGCTTTTAGCAACGCAAGCTCGATGTTATGCATTATTGCGTTCTGAAATGTGTCAGACTGCAGTTCATAAGACAATGCAAGTACACTTTGCATTATCAGCATCGCTACAAGGCAGGGGCTGATCTAGACATTTTTTCATGGGGTGGCATGCAGACTATGAGGGGTGGCAACACCAAAGCAAGCACCCATGCATAGTTCTTATGGATCAAGGTACAAAGCTTCATTGCAACACGTACTAGTTCATTAATTGGAGTCACTATCAAGTTATAAATATCCATGAATTTGCTATACAACTACATTTCCACAGGAACCACACATAGTAACCATTTTGCTACTGATTTGACAGCATAAAAAAAAAAAAAATCTCCAGAGTACCAAGACATTGTCTATTAAACACAACAACAAATTCTAAATGTTCCTTAGCTTGACTGGAAATCTGGAATAAACTTCACTGCATTATGCAGGCCAAACAGTTTTATTTTGTTAAGTGTACCCATGGATGGAGAGTGCATGCATACCCAATGTTATTCTGCTAAAAAAATCCTGTAGGCCTATCAACTTTGTAACAAATGGAATAAGATATTTGAAAGGGAACATTAAAACAAAGTTAGTTCTAAATAAAAATAAACTCTAGGAAAACTGTACTTTGGGTGGCAGTGTTGCAAAACTCATGAATATTAATTATTTTATGCACAATAAAAGATTCTTTTAAATCACCTATTTTGATAAACAGTCATTCTTAATGACCGATTCAAGCACTCAAATAGATATTTCAAATAATATGGTAATTTCATCTTTACATCTGCCACTATCAGCCTTTTGTTAGTCAGTAGATGAACACATAGATTAGCAATTTAATCAAGAACATGACTGATTGGTCTAGTGGTTACTTTTTGCATCTAGTTTTTTGAGGTTCTGATTTCTAATTCACCCAAATATACATTTTTATTGTAATAAACCAAGATTGCATCTGTATGTTAGTGGATGGGTGTTACACTTTAAAAATAAAATGCAATAAAAGATGCAGGGAGACGAGAGTAGCGGAAACACAAACACATTTATTGACCATTCTGTATTTGCAAAAACAGCAAACTCCGAAGATCAGACAGCGACAACCACAAACTCTCCGCTCCAGCAGCGGGAATCTGCGCGAGAGCATCGGTGACCAAGATGGCACAGCTTACGAACACCCGTCTCCCATCGCACAACCCAGCCATGAAACACTCAGTTTATATAGGAAGGAAACACACTGTGTGCTGGTGCTCCCCATTAACAATCAGCTCACCTGGTAACCCCACACTTGAGAGCGATTAAGAGAGATAGAGAGAGATAAAGACAAAACACACACTCTACATACACACAAACAATACGGTCAAGAAGGCCATCACAGTGGGGGACATACTTTGCTTTTCTATTTCCCGGAAAAGAGCACGAGCTGCAGAAAAACTGCTGACACTAAATGACACTGATAACAGCCACAATGAACATTTATCATAAAATTCAAAATAACACAATCCAGCGCCAGATTGCCAATCAAAACATACACAGATCAGATGAAATAGAAACTCCTACTCAAGAACTGGAGATGTTTCATCTGGATTATACACATACCTGACGAAAGCGATTTCAGAAAGTGCTGAGGAAATATCTCAACTGATGGCAATATATCGAATAATCATTCAGTGAAGACTTGTTCCCATGTATTTGTCCATATTGATGTTGTGATTGAGGAAATAAGCTCAAAAATAGGGCTGGGAATCGATTCCAAAAAAAATCGATTCTGAGGCATTGGGAATCGAGAATCGACTCTAAAGCTTGGAATTGATTCAGAAGATGGAATCGATTCCGCTCGGGAAATGCACTGATATGTTAATTTTCATGACCACTGAACTACTACACAAGCCTTAACAGCACTAATTCAATTCATAAAAGGATTATAAAATTACTTCAGCTAAACGATCATCAACCTGATTCTGAATCTTTTGCAGTTCATCATCCAAATGTGCTCCATTTGTTTAAATCTGTATGACGCAAAAGCACAAGCCCTTCAACACATCTGACAGCTGCTTTCCAGACCTATATTGTAGTCTGCCAGTATTTTACTTTGGATCAAACTAATAATCCAATAAAATGCCAAATTTGTTATGGAAATTTTTTGTATAGTAACAACTTCGATGTTACAACACCTGTCTGCAACCAGGAGATGGCAGAGGAGGATCAAGTAACAGCGAGTTAGCTTCCCAGTTCACATCAATAAATCAGTAGGTTAAAGTTTAAATGATGAATGGACTGCACTCATAAAAGCAAGAGTCTAATACTTCTCTATTCATTCTCAATATTTTTACAGTAGGCCCATGTTTTTAAATTTTTTCATATTTGTTTTTCATTCTTTTTACACAATTTTTACATAAAAATTATTCTATGAAATCAAATTCAAAACCAACATTTTAAATACACATTATGAAAAATATTGTAATATTATATGAAATAAACCAGTACAAAAACCTGGATTTTTAAATAAAACTAAAGTGCATGTTTGGACATTTTTATTTAGTGTACAAAAGGTAGTGGACAACTGCATACTAATATAAATCTCATTATAACAAGATCAACTGATGGGTGGTTTCAGGCGATTTCAGTGTAGATAAAAGTTCCCACAAATGTATCCCGATTGAAGCGTTGCACTTTGGGATGCGCATCTAGGACCAAATTGAATACTAGAATAGACCTATAAATAGTAAATGCCATTCATTCTATCACAAATAGTGCAAAGAACATTTTAAAATGAGCTGTTTGTTGAGATTTAACTTTACCTCCCTTTTTTAATGGAATCGAAAAAGAATAGAAAAAATGAGTCTGGAATCGACTCTTGGAATCAAGTCCATCAATTCCGAAAACCAGGAATAGGAATCAACTTTAAAAGTTTTGGAATCGAACAGCCATATTTGAAAAACCTGAGCCCGCAAGTACCCAAACACTGCACATGCGCTGCAGCAGCAAGTACGTGATTGGCTGCTGCTGTAACCCATCACGCTATTGGTCGCTTCTTAAACCTATCACACAATTGACCACTGATATACTTTCACATGATCAGGCTGTGTAGTTATTTGTGCGTCCGGTGAGAGTTGAGGCTGTTCGACATGAATACACCCCTACACAATGTCAACATCTTACATTTTATATTTTATACACTTGTATACTTATACTGGGGTGGCAATGCCTTTTCTTAGGGTGGCATTTGCCACCATTTGCCACCCCGGTAGATCCGCCCCTGCTACAAGGGTTGCTATAGCGAACATTAGTGTGAACTGTCCACTTCTATGGTGAGTTTTAGCTTTTAAGTCTACTACTGTCATGGCGGAGCAAGAAAGTCAATATATTTACAGCTACTTACCTGGAATTTTAACACATTAATTTTTATGACACAAACTTTTGATGGTATCTCTATCGCCCCCTTGAATACTGAGGTTTTTTACCACCATAGTAACACAAGCAATGTACAACCACACCGCTCGCATCTGCATTGCATAATTGCATAAAGTATGTTTCTAGCCTTTGCTTCTAATGTATTGTGTGATAATTTTGTGCATTTGTTTTTTATTTTTTGACTACATTTGAATTTATCCTGTTCAATGCCATTTTATACAAAAGATGCTGTATATATGTTAGTAAAAGCAAAAATTTTAATGATCCTCATAGATAGTTTTAAAGAAGTGCTTTTAGAAGCAGAAATGAAAATGCATCTCAGTATAATGAAAATCCCTTGTCAGATACATTTGGGAGGTCGGGTAATGTGCTTTTCTGCATATTGATTTTAGACTGCCATTTGTACGTTTTTAAATGTTTTTTTTTTTTTTTTTTACATTCATTGGTAAGATGAGGGTCCATTTTGGCTTAAAGAATGGCCTTTATGCAAGATTACATTTATAGGCCTTTTAGTAATATTTCTGAACTTTCAGGATCAGATAATCACATATACCATTAATATTTCTGTTTGTTGAGACTTTACTGAAATTATCACACAGCAGTGCAATTAATCTCAATTAACCGTGCTTCACAGATAGACCCTGTGGCTGGCAATGCTATACTGTATATACAGTTGAAGTCAGAAGTTTACATACATATAGGTTGAAGTCATTAAAACTCATTTTTTAACCACTCCACAGATTTAATATTAGCAAACTATAGTTTTGGCGAGTCGTTTAGGGCATCTACTTTGTGCATGACATGAGTAATTTTTCCAACAATTGTTTACAGACAGATTGTTTCACTTTTTATTGACTAAATCACAATTCCAGTGGGTCAGAAGTTTACATACACTAAGTTAATTGTGCGTTTAAGCAGCTTGGAAAATTCCAGAAAATGATGTCAAGCCTTTAGGCAATTAGCCAATTAGCTTCTGCTAGGAGGTGTACTGATTTGGAGGTGTACCTGTGGATGTATTTTAAGGCCTACCTTCAAACTGAGTGCCTCTTTGCTTGACATCATGGAAAAATCAAAAGAAGTCAGCCAAGACCTCAGAAAAAAAATTGTGGACCTCCACAATTCTGGTTCATCCTTGGGACCAATTTCCAAATGCCTGAAGGCACCACGTTCATCTGTACAAACCATAGTACGCAAGTATAAACACCATGGGACCACGCAGCCATCATACCACTCAGTAAGGAGACACATTCTGTCTCCTAGAGATGAACGTAGTTTGGTGCGAAAAGTGCAAATCAATCCCAGAACAACAGCAAAGGAACTTGTGAAGATGCTGGAGGAAACAGGTAGACAAGTATCTATATCCACAGTAAAATGAGTCCTATATAGACATTGCTCCAAAACTGCCATAAAAAAAGCCAGACTACAGTTTGCAAGTGCACATGAGGACAAAGATCTTACATTTTTGAGAAATTTCCTCTGGTCTAATGAAACAAAAATGTAACTGTTTGGCCATAATGACCATCGTTGTGTTTGGAGGAAAAAGGTTGAGGCTTGCAAGCTGAAGAACACCGTCCCAACCATGAAGCATGGGGGTAGCAGCATCATGTTGTGGGGGTGCATTGCTGCAGGAGGGACTGGTGCACTTCACAAAATAGATGGCATCATGAGGAAGGAAAATTATGTGGATATATTGAAGCAACATTTCAAGACATCAGCCAGTAAGTTAAAGCTCGGGAGTAAATGGGTCTTCCAAATGGACAATGACCCTTGTGGCAAAATGGCTTAAGGACAACAAAGTCAAGATATTGGAGTGGCCATCACAAAGCCCTGATCTCAATCCAACAGAAAATTTGTGGGCAGAACTGAAAAAGCGTGTGCGAGCAAGGAGGCCTACAAACGTGACTCAGTTACACCAGTTCGGTCTGGAGGAATGGGCCAAAATACCAGCAACTTATTGTGAGAAGCTTGTGGAAGGCTACTCAAAACTTTTGACCCAAGTTAAACAATTTAAAGGCAATGCTACCAAATACAGGTGCATCTCAATAAATTAGAATGTTGTGGAAAAGTCCATTTATTTCAGTAATTCAACTCAAATTGTGAAACTCGTGTATTAAATAAATTCAGTGCACACAGACTGAAGTAGTTTAAGTCTTTGGTTCTTTTAATTGTGATGATTTTGGCTCACATTTAACAAAAACCCACCAATTCACTATCTCAAAAAATTAGAATACATCATAAGACCAATAAAAAAAACATTTTTAGTGAATTGTTGGCCTTCTGGAAAGTATGTTCATTTACTGTATATGTACTCAATACTTGGTAGGGGCTCCTTTTGTTTTAATTACTGCCTCAATTCGGCGTGGCATGGAGGCGATCAGTTTGTGACACGGCTGAGGTGGTATGGAAGCCCAGGTTTCTTTGACAGTGGCCTTCAGCTCATCTGCATTTTTTGGTCTCTTGTTTCTCATTTTCCTCTTGACAATACCCCACAGATTCTCTATGGGGTTCAGGTCTGGTGAGTTTGCTGGCCAGTCAAGCACACCAACACCATGGTCATTTAACCAACTTTTGGTGCTTTTGGCAGTGTGGGCAGGTGCCAAATCCTGCTGGAAAATGAAATCAGCATCTTTAAAAAGCTGGTCAGCAGAAGGAAGCATGAAGTGCTCCAAAATTTCTTTGTAAACGGGTGCAGTGATTTGGTTTTCAAAAAACACAATGGACCAACACCAGCAGATGACATTGCACCCCAAATCATCACAGACTGTGGAAATTTAACACTGGACTTCAAGCAACTTGGGCTATGAGCTTCTCCACCCTTCCTCCAGACTCTAGGACCTTGGTTTCCAAATGAAATACAAAACTTGCTCTCATCTGAAAAGAGGACTTTGGACCACTGGGCAACAGTCCAGTTCTTCTTCTCCTTAGCCCAGGTAAGACGCCTCTGACGTTGTCTGTGGTTCAGGAGTGGCATAACAAGAGGAATACGACAACTGTAGCCAAATTTCTTGACACGTCTGTGTGTCTCAGTCCATTCCTTGTGAAGTTCACCCAAATTCTTGAATCGATTTTGCTTGACAATCCTCATAAGGCTGCGGTTCTCTCGGTTGGTTGTGCATATTTGTCTTCCACACTTTTTCCTTCCACTCAACTTTCTGTTAACATGCTTGGATACAGCACTCTGTGAACAGCCAGCTTCTTTGGCAATGAATGTTTGTGGCTTACCCTCCTTGTGAAGGGTGTCAATGATTGTCTTCTGGACAACTGTCAGATCAGCAGTCTTCCCCATGATTGTGTAGCCTAGTGAACCAAACTGAGAGACCATTTTGAAGGCTCAGGAAACCTTTGCAGGTGTTTTGAGTTGATTAGCTGATTGGCATGTCACCATATTCTACTTTTTTGAGATAGTGAATTGGTGGGTTTTTGTTAAATGTGAGCCAAAATCATCACAATTAAAAGAACCAAAGACTTAAACTACTTCAGTCTGTGTGCATTGAATTTATTTAATACACGAGTTGAATTACTGAAATAAATGAACTTTTCCACAACATTCTAATTTATTGCGATGCACCTGTACTAACAAAGTGTATGTAAACTTCTGGCCCACTGGGAATGTGATGAAAGAAATAAAAGTTGAAATAATTAATTTTCTCTACTATTATCCTGACATTTCACATTCTTAAAGTAAAGTAGTGATCCTAACTGACCTAAGACAATGTTTTCTACGATTAAATGCCAGGACTTGTGAAAAACTGAGTTTAAATGTATTTGGCTAAGGTGTATGTAAACTTCTGACTTCAACTGTAAGCAGTTTGCAGGTATCTTGAATCCATCGCAACACCTAAACAAGTCTGTTTATGTTGAAAGATAAAGTCTTTATACAATGAGTTTATGGTGCATAAACCGAGGACAGAATCATCATTGGGGAAATTAGATTTTGGGCACTTTCCTCTACAATAACTTAATACTCTATCTACATAGAAAACACTAAATGACATGCATATCCTTTTTTGTTCAGGCTAGTTGTAAACATACAGTCTAATTCACAAAGTGGAAGTCAAACTGCTACTGATCCTTTTATTTTATGATGTTATATCTCTTTTCCTGCAACTATTTTGATGCAGTATCTGGGTGATTCTCTGTCTCCCTTTCTCACAGTGTGCTATTTATCTGCTTTGTTTCCATGTAAATGTCAGTTAATATATTGAAGCCTGGAGAGTCTAGCCCAGTTGTTATTTGATGAGCCATTTTATCTGCCAAATATGACAATTAATGAGTGGCAGGTGTGTGCTAATTCAGTAATTTGGCAATAAGAGGAAGAGATGATCCATTGTGCGTCCTCTCTAAATTGTGCTCTCATTCAAAAGCTGTCTGAAGCTGTCAAAGCTGCAAATAAAGCACAACACTTATAAAAAAATAAAATTAAAAAAAGGTCACAGTTACGAAGAAACTGTTAACAAGGTTTGACACAAAGACAGGAAACACTGTCTGCTTTGGCTTGGCTTCAAGATGATGGCTTACTCTTTGGAAATGATTTCAATGACAGCAACAACATCTGCTGACAGTTGAGAAATTGTAGACGTCAGATTTAACTTCTCTGTGAAATGTCATTTTCAGTATTCAAAGAGGATGGAATCAAACCTTGCGAAGATTACTCAGGTTGTCAACTTGAATTTAATATACCTAGTTAGAATGAATCTGAGCTGAAAAAAGCTTGGATGGAGGTGTGGGGAAATGGATAAACAGGCATAATCGTTCTTTGGTGTGTGTGTGTGTGTGTGTTTTTTTTTTTTGTTTTTTTTTTAGGGAGTACCTGGGGAAGCAGTTGCAGTCCACTGAACAGTCAACTCCTGCTGTGGCGGCCCGAAGCTGAACTGCTCCTGTGCTTAAGTGTGCTTGAGTCTGTGTGTTTGATCCAGTGTCTTTTGTGTGATTGTAGATGTGTGTTATATAATGAATATGTCAAACAAAGAACATTGAGTGAGTTGATATATTGTACCGTGACATTATAATTGACCATTTGTGTTGTGCTTTTTCTCATTGTGTAAAGTTGTGTGTTGATGTAGCAAATTCACATTATGTAATCTAAATCAGAGTAACAAGAAATGTTATTTATGTCTTAAGTGCAAAGCAATGAGTATGCATTCCAATAAAGAGTCTGATGCAACAGGATATCTCTTGCTTTAATTCCAATTTTAATTAAATAGAAAAAAAAAAGCAATTTTGAGTTTTAAGGCTGCATTTTTTTTTTTTTTTTACTGCAAAAGAAACCACTACAACATAATGTTAATAAATGTTCTTTTAAAATCAATGCGAATCCCCATTCACAACCCATGTTAATTTTGTATTGTGACATATTTCTGAGTGACAGGATATTCACTGAGGGAAAAAATGTAGTGCAGGACTTTGGGAATCAATTGGGTGGTAAAAGGTAGGCATTCCATTCCAGAATGAAGCGAGACCTGAATACAATTTTGCTAAAACAAAGGTATTACATATATAAAGTTTGCAACAACACTTTTAAATACATTTTAAATTATGTGCACTGAAGAGAAAATAAATAGGGTCCATTTTTATTTCATGTTAACATTCAAATATGCACATATATAAAAAGTTAGTATGATAACAATTGCAGATGTTACATGGCTGCAAAAATGTGCTCCTATAATTTCAGTTTGCTTTCAGATGCTTTTGTTAGAATAGAGGGGAAAATTAAGTTATTTGCACTTCATCCCAGGAGCTTATAGAAACAGACTGATTCTCTGTGATGTTGCAGTCTCGCTCAAATATCAGATTCGTATGGTAATCCTTCAATGTCTGAAGTCTCTGAATCACATTATTACTCTTAGTGCAATAAAACCACCTTCAGGTTGTAATTTGATTTCTATGTTTCGCTATGTTTTGCTTGTGAAAGGACCGAATACTATTAAGTTTGCCACATACCACTGGTTTCAAACGTAGTAGTAATTTTTCAACTGTTGCTCTAAGGGATAACTTTATTAACCTTTTGGACAGCTTTGTTCTCTTGAAATTACTTATCTGCCCTCATACACTGAAACTAAAGGAAAGTCTCTGTAATGTAATGACACTGAACCTCAGGTCTTGAAGTCTGCTTTGATACTTTGAAGACCTCCAAACTGACTGTAGATATTGGGTCATACAGTCATCAGAAAATAACAACAAAAAATGCCCCTGAAATTCAAAATACAGGGGCAAGAAATGTAACCCTGTATTTAGGCCTAATTATACACATTATTGTATACAGTATTGGTTGATGTTGATTGAATGTTATGGGTAAGGGGTAATAAATTCTCAATCTATTTATTTATATTTGTGTTCATTCATGATTACATTTAAGTATTTGACATAAAAGTATAACGCCTTATATTTTTTATTTTGTTTGGAAAATATGCCCAATAAAAGGCACAAAATGCCCCTGAAAATCAAATCCAAGGGGAAAATATTGCCCCTTAATGGAAAGGTTAATTTCCTACCCTGGTACTAAAACTACTTATTTACCAGTTTTGGGTGTAACACAGTCACAAACTAATTAGTTAGCCTATTGTAGTCTAATTAGAAAAAACTTTGACTAAAAAAGTAATGGATTACATTTTAAATTCTTGTAATCAGATTGCAGTTATCAATTATATCACAAGTACATTACATGGGTTACACATCTTTCTAAAATAAAATTATTTACATGGAATACATTTACAACATGAATTATATTCATATGTATGTCTATTTGTTTTTCTGTGACAGCTGAAGGGCATGGGCTGCCTATAAAGCCTAATTTATATAATAGAAGGAGCCAAAATGTTTTCTCCTGAATTAATTGACACACCCTACACTGAGAAAAATGATGTGTTGGATTTACTTAAAATAGATATGTAGCATTTTTGAATCACGCTTTTCAAGTAAATTCAACTTATGGACATTTTATGTCAGCATAACTAGAAAACCTTTGTTAGATATGCACAAATGTATCAGTTCTTTATTTACTTAAAAAGGTATGTCACATGAATAAGATTTAACAAATAATAGCATGTTGTTTAAAATTAACTTTTATATTATTGTTTCTACTTAATTGAATTGGCTCAAAAGAAAATAATGACGGAGGTCAGTCATAAAACAATTGATTCCACAAAGAAGTGCAGATTAATCTGCACTTCAGCTACACACATTCTTGTTGTACACATTAATGCAAATTAAGTAAAGCTAAAAATTGTATAAATATGTACGTTTCTGTGTAGAAGCTACTTATTTTCTTACATTATGGTTGTAAAGCCAACAAATTGTTGTTGTTTTGTTTTTTTTCAGTGTAGGTGAGCAATGCCATTTTTTAATAACATTATTTTAAAATTAGTTCAGGAAAATAAATAAAGAACATCACATCCAAACTACACCCACAATTTGTTTTAACCAATAATCAAAACTCTTCTAATAGTCGTTTTCACTAAAATGACAAGTAAGATTTTCTCAATTTTTATTTCACAATTTTTGCAACTGTTTTTCTAAGTAAATCTTAATGGCATAAAACTAAGTAAAATCTACTTAACTTTATGACATATTATTGATGAAAGTGAGTGAGTAAATTTAACTTAAACATTTTAGTAAATTCAGTTACCTTTCCTTACAAATATGATATACATGTTGCTTGAATAAACTCTTAATAAAATTTTAATTAACATCTTAGTAGAACATGTCACATTTCAAATTTACCTTAAACATGTTTAATCATGAACCACGTGACATATGTAAGCCTCGCACAGGTAAACTAAATGCTTGCTATGTAGTCTCTGAGACAACATCACCCTGCTACTGGTGATAGAAACAATATATAAAGCTGTGGACGCAGACTTCAACACTAGATGCACAAAACACGATGATGGTAACAATTAACAGTAATGTTTTGTAGAAAAAGAACTTAAGACTGCACAAAACAAGAAGTTACCAAATGTAACAATAAAATTAACAATAAAAACGATGTAAATAAATGTGAAAACTGTGAAACCATGCATGCTCATTGACCCAATAAAGCCGTTTTTATCAAATATGATACACAACGTATGACAGCTCCTGTTTCACTCTCTGTTCAAGCTGACGAGCCAAACAACCTATGGTATGTAAGTTTCACATGTTTATGGCACCATCTAGTGGTTATTTGTAAAAAATAAAAAGTGGTTTCAGTGTTTATATCGATCTATTTAAAATGGCAGCGGACTTGTGCGAAAAGTGACTTATGTTGGGACAGCTTATTTTAATGATGTAAAAGTGACAGTAATGATTATATTGTTACTGATCCTTTAAAATGAGTATTTGCTGAATATAAGCAACTTGTGTTTGGTTAAAATTGTTAATATTATTTTATTGAAAACCACCTTATCCATGTGTCAGATAAGATACAACAGGTTTTTGAGACATATCTTTTCAAATCAGAGCTTTGAAAATTCTGACATATACATT
Source organism: Myxocyprinus asiaticus (assembly GCF_019703515.2). Classification (NCBI taxonomy): domain Eukaryota; kingdom Metazoa; phylum Chordata; class Actinopteri; order Cypriniformes; family Catostomidae; genus Myxocyprinus; species Myxocyprinus asiaticus. The sequence continues at coordinate 32,375,715 of NC_059349.1, forward strand.
TTATAAGAAATATTTAAAGTGTGAACTAATATTTCTGTGTATTTTCTAAAGATCTCATTATTTTACATTACAAGTTATTATGATATCATCTACCATAAGTTCCTGAGACCCAGAAAAAGTTTTACAATTTCCCTTTTAAAATGTAAATATAGTGTTTGGTGCATACAATACATATGATAAAAATTGTTTATTGAATAATATTTTATTCATATTGTATTTGATGTGCTGAATTGAACTATGATAAATTTTGATCCATATTTATAGACCAAGGAGAGGAAGTTGTCTTGGCCAAACTCTCCAACATTTGGTATCTCTGAAAAGCCCGGGGAGTCCTCTGATAATACTCCAAGATTTACCTCTGTAGCATGTGCAGGATAAGAAAAACTTAAATAAAAAATGTCCTACACAGAAATTAATTGCTGGGCCTCAGGAGGATAATGACCTTGACCTTAATGACCTTAAAAGCCTAATGATTCAAATACATGTATGATACATAAAAATAAAAAATAAAAACTTGCAAAAAGCTTTTTATAGTTTGTCTAATGGTACTAAAAACAATTTAATGTCAGAAAATTAGAATTGTCTGACAATTCTTTCATATGTCAGGCTTTACAGGGTTAATTATTCAAGTCAAATTGACTTATTTTATTTATTGTGAAATTTACTCAAATTAGCAAATAAATATGAAAAGGTTTTCTACTTTAGGATTAATAAATGATTAATAAATGATGACAGTGTAAAAATAACAAACAATTATTCATTTTTACATGTTTGAATGTAAATGTCAAGTTCACGCTTAAATTAAATTATTCGATGTAGAAAGTATCTTTTCTGCTATATTTACTTCACCACAAAATATATTATTTTATTTTTATTTATTTTTTTACGTTTTCTACTAGGGTTGCTCCGATACCAACATTTTGGCTTCGGTACGATACCAGCCCTGGTACCTCGGTATCAATACTAAATCGATACTATAATCAACAACAAAAAAAGCTTCAGATTTTTTATGAAATTACACAGAAAATTACTTGATTAAAAGAACTGCTTAAAGTCTTACAGATTCAAATTATGCGTTTTCTGTTTAAATTTTTCTGGATTCCATGTTAAATGTTTTAATTAAATGTTATGATCAAATGGTGTTTAATCAAATTGATACAGTTTTAATCAAATAAAAATATCATAATTATAATTATATATATATATATACACAAAACATTGCAATTTTATTTTTGGTAAAATAAAATACTGCACAACAGAGCTTCACAGTATAAATGAAAATATTAATTACAAAAATCAGATTACCTGTGGCACAAGGCTGCTTGCATTTGTGATATTATTATTATTATTATATAACTATTTAATATTACATAATTGTTATTATGAGTATTATTGCTACTTTTTGAATATAAAATTTTTATACAGTAGTTATATTTTTCTGTCTTCAATTTCACGCATCCATTTGAATAGAGCTTTCATTTTAGTGGGACTTTTATTTTGACAGACTTTTGAGTTCTTCCTGTTTTTACGGGTTAGTTATATCAGCTTCCCATTATTGCTTGGATACTTCCGTCACAACTCTCAAGCTGCAAATCTCCGAGCTGCACCGGAGAAGTTAATTTAAGTGTTAACAGCCGCTTATTCTCTAAACACACTGCATGAAAATTAAGCACCAGCAGTGTGTGTTGAGTTTGTGAGTGTGTGCACACATGTGTGTGTGTGAAGCAGATGACAGAGCAGAGAAGCACCTCTTGTGCATGTATAATATTTTATTAAATTACATCCTTCTGCTGTTTAAATATCAAACGCCATATCCAGAGGTTTTTTTATTTTCAGATTGTCATTGATTTCGTCTCAGATTTGTCACATATCATTTAGCTAAATACAGAATTCTGTAATATGGCAAATGTGGAAATTAGCAACAAGATGATATCGTACTGTTTAAATTTTTTTGGTATCACGGAACTTCGTTAGTACCGGTAAACTGTGCAACCCTATGTTCTACTAGGTAAAGAATTTCAGATAAGTGTGCGAACGAGAAATGACAAATGAACACCTTAGCAGATCATTTTAAGGCAAACTTAAAGAAGGCTTTTCACCCAGTAAGTATAAATTAGCTTTGACAAGTCATTGTAAGGGAGAGATACATGATGCTGAGTGTATGACAATGGACAAGGAGAAAACAACAGGCATTATTTGTGGAGTGGGAAAAACAAAACAATTTTTTTTTTGAATAATTTCAAGTAATTCATTATGTGCTTATTAAGTTATCAGTAAAGTAATCTGATTAAAATTTTTAAGAAGTAAATAGTAAAGGAGTAATAGTGGATTACTTTTTTGAGTAACTTACCCAACACTGCTCTTTAGACATTGGCATTTCTCACTCATTGGTATCGGTAAAGACTACTGTCTCATCAACCTATCAGATATTTAAAATCAGATTGAATTTATTTTTTATTTTTTTCACAGCAGACCATTTACACCTTTTTTGGTCAGGTTATCACACAGCTGTGATGTGTAAACAGAAACCCATTTGGCAATTGCAGCATATCAGGTCGCATCCCATTTTTAAATAACCTCCAAAACCTTTTTCAATGGATGACTGCAGAGCATCAGTGGAGAGCAGATACAGCCACTGAGTAATTTGTGTAAGCCGCCCTGTCTCTCTCTATCTCTCTCTCTAAATGGGAAACAAGCTGTAGCTGTGGCACTATCAGTTAGCAAATAGATAGGTACTCTTGTGAGATTTGGATGTCCAGATAGAGATAACCTTCAAAGCCTATTACCATTACACTATCTGACAGATACAGACTAGATGTTGTCAACCCTTGTGTGATGTGCTGAGGGTCATCTTGAATTGTAATCTGGGTACCAAAGGCCTCATAGAACAAGGTTGTTAGTTGCATTATCAGATGTCTCATTCAACCTTATCGGAAAGCTTGTCATTCAGCTTTTTCCTTTTAGGTTGTTGATGAATTGACTGATGTCTGTGGTCCTATATTTCAGCTAAACTGGAATGAAGATGTACGGCGTGCCAGCACTTATATGACAATTGCCACTGTGAGTGGCTGCTATAACTGAGTGCTACTCAGACATCCTTTTGCCAAAATCAATGATGAATTTGTATAAGGGCTCTCGGAGTCATGTTGCCTTTGAACTGTTCATAAAAGGTTTTAAGTAAAGTCTTTCCTGGAGCCATATTGAACTTGTCTTTGCTAGACATGGCTACATGTGCTGTTTTCAAGGGCTTGTTTCCTTTGACACTTTTTCCCATCATTCATATAGAGAATAGAAATATTTGTCCAAAACTTTCTAGCAAGGATAAAATTAAACTTATAATTGACAGCAACTGTATAAAATGGTTTCAGCATTTGTCGATGATCATCTGGAATGCTTACAGCCGCTTTGCTCTGTGTTTCTTATCTGTGTAGAGGCAACAGTGGCTAAGCAAGCCATTTTCTGATGCTGTCAGTCTGAGACATGGCTTTGTAATATTGGTGGAATATTATCGACTAGCCATATTGACCGAACCCCTCCGCTCCTGTTGACATAGGTCACGGAATGGTTGTTCCCATGGTTACAATTAAAACAGGAGCAACTCAGACAAAATTTAAGAGTGAGTCCCCCTGTCATTCTAACAGAAGATGGCCACTGACTGAAGACACTGTAGCTCTCAACAAGATTTATTGTTCCACAAGCTGCTATTGTCTTTTTCCAGATGAATGCTTTCTAGTGTGATCACAAGAGCTTTCTCGAAAATGTAGCACTGAAGAATCCATAGGTAAGATTGTGTCTCCTAGACATCAATAAGATAAAATGGAGATATTTGCTCAAGCTTCCAGTAGGGATGTTCCAATAAAAAAATCTTTTATTATTTTATTTTTTTTTTCTCAAAATCAGCAGTTTATTTACATTTTATCATCAAAATTGAATCAAATGAAAGTATAACAATTAATTTTCAACATAATATTGTATCATTTTTTATCAAATGAAGTGCTTATATACAGAATCTCACAGCACAATCCTAAATACAACATTGGAGTATGTGAGATATTGCTTAAATATAATACAGCTACTATTGATTTATTATTATTATTATTATTAGTAGTAGTAGTAGTATAAGAGTGAATATTACATAACTATGTAGTAGTGATCTATTTCTGTCATAACTTTTTCATTTAAATTGAGCTTTTATTTTGGCGGAGCTTTTATTTTGAAGTGTTTCTGTGTTGTTAGACCAAGGAGCTCTGACATAATGATGGCAGATTCCTAATCCGGAAAAGCAGGTCACTACATGAATCACAGTAATTATTAAACCACAAAAGGCTACTATATAAATAAATAAATATGTAGTCTGTATATGACTCGTGCTAAAAAGTGAATTTGCGCTCTGCCTGCTGTCATCTGCTACAAACAGAGCATGCAATGCTCATAATAGTGTTTTCTGTGTATGAGTCAAGGATCTCTTAAAGGTATGAGTTTGTGTCTCTATGTCAGCACAACACCAGCTACACACATTCACAAGCACTCACATGCACATGCAAATTATTTATCTCATTGAAACGCAGCTTTTGCTGTTAAATATTCTCACTGGGACATGACATGATTTTAATCTGTGCGCTGAATTTTTACGTTATAACATTCGTACATCAGATGTATCGGTGTTTGGTATCAGAGCATTTTTACGAGTACGAATACAAGTACATGAGTGCGGTATCGGACCTGATTCTGATACCAGTATCGGTATCGGTGCATCCTTAGTCTCCAGTTTCTCCGATTTTTCTCCTGAGAAAAAGGACCTAGTAATCCTACATGTATCTCCTCTAGAGTTTCAGAAGAGATCTCAAACAGTGTCTCAGACTGTGCTCAGATTTGCCAAGGTTTCAAAATCTTCAACTGAAAGTCAGATATTTGAATATGAATGCATTCTAGCATTTCTCATCAAATTCTTCCAAAAATCAAGTATGCATAGTATTCTAGATCAACAACACTAAGCAAGAGCACAATACAGTAAATATGAGTAGAGCTAACAAGCCCTGATCTTTTCAGATCTCTGTAATGTCATTATTAATCTGAATGGTTGCATTTACTGAATAGAGATAAAGTAATATCATAAATGTAACAAAGGACTTTATGTGAATAATGTCTAGATGATCCAAATTTACGCAATCAGTTAGACCGCACTGTCTCTGAATATTGGATCACATTTGTACTGCTTTATTACAATCAGTCTGCGATTGAATCCATTTGACATTATCCAACCTCTCCTTCTCCAGTGAACCTTTCACTAACAACAGGAGTTCCTATTCAGCTCTTGATTGCTGAGATCAGGGTCATTTCATTGCATCCAGGTACTGAAACTGCCTCTAACTCTGCAGCATCAGTCAATAACTTCATTTATTGCATCACAGCATTATGGACATCAGACTTACAGGACCAATTTCTCTAGTTTATTAAATGTAGACATTAGGGAATTAATAAGCCTTGAATATCTTAGAAACATCCAAAATCAGGATCATAATCATGGGCTTTACAAAAGAGCCAAAAGATTTAGCCTGATTTACATGTCACAAAGATTACCAGGAGGTTTATCTGCAGGTTTGGGTGCTTGCTTATTCAGTATACTGTACCTCACTTGACATAGAATTGATATGCCTATACATTCATTGATGGATAATAAACTATAACTGGATTAATCATATATCTTTGTTTTTCTTCATGATGTCTTTTTATTGGACGTTTACATATATACAGGTGCATCTCAATAAATTAGAATGTCGTGGAAAAGTTCATTTATTTCAGTAATTCAACTCAAATTGTGAAACTCATGTATTAAATAAATTCAATGCACACAGACTGAAGTAGTTTAAGTCTTTGGTTCTTTTAATTTTGATGATTTTGGCTCACATTTAACAAAAACCCACCAATTCACTATCTCAACAAATTAGAATACATCATAAGACCAATAAAAAAAAACATTTTTAGTGAATTGTTGGCCTTCTGGAAAGTATGTTCATTTACTGTATATGTACTCAATACTTGGTAGGGGCTCCTTTTGCTTTAATTACTGCCTCAATTCGGCGTGGCATGGAGGTGATCAGTTTGTGGCACTGCTGAGGTGGTATGGAAGCCCAGGTTTCTTTGACAGTGGCCTTCAGCTCATCTGCATTTTTTGGTCTCTTGTTTCTCATTTTCCTCTTGACAATACCCCATAGATTCTCTATGGGGTTCAGGTCTGGTGAGTTTGCTGGCCAGTCAAGCACACCAACACCATGGTCATTTAACCAACTTTTGGTGCTTTTGGCAGTGTGGGCAGGTGCCAAATCCTGCTGGAAAATGAAATCAGCATCTTTAAAAAGCTGGTCAGCAGAAGGAAGCATGAAGTGCTCCAAAATGTCTTGGTAAACGGGTGCAGTGACTTTGGTTTTCAAAAAACACAATGGACCAACACCAGCAGATGACATTGCACCCCAAATCATCACAGACTGTGGAAACTTAACACTGGACTTCAAGCAACTTGGGCTATGAGCTTCTCCACCCTTCCTCCAGACTCTAGGACCTTGGTTTCCAAATGAAATACAAAACTTGCTCTCATCTGAAAAGAGGACTTTGGACCACTGGGCAACAGTCTAGTTCTTCTTCTTCTTAGCCCAGGTAAGACGCCTCTGACGTTGTCTGTGGTTCAGGAGTGGCTTAACAAGAGGAATACGACAACTGTAGCCAAATTCCTTGACACGTCTGTGTGTGGTGGCTCTTGATGCCTTGACCCCAGCCTCAGTCCATTCCTTGTGAAGTTCAGCCAAATTCTTGAATCGATTTTGCTTGACAATCCTCATAAGGCTGCGGTTCTCTCGGTTGGTTGTGCATCTTTTTCTTCCACACTTTTTCCTTCCACTCAACTTTCTGTTAACATGCTTGGATACAGCACTCTGTGAACAGCCAGCTTCTTTGGCAATGAATGTTTGTGGCTTACCCTCCTTGTGAAGGGTGTCAATGATTGTCTTCTGGACAACTGTCAGATCAGCAGTCTTCCCCATAATTGTGTAGCCTAGTGAACCAAACTGAGAGACCATTTTGAAGGCTCAGGAAACCTTTGCAGGTGTTTTGAGTTGATTAGCTGATTGGCATGTCACCATATTCTAATTTGTTGAGATAGTGAATTGGTGGGTTTTTGTTAAATGTGAGCCAAAATCATCACAATTAAAAGAACCAAAGACTTAAACTACTTCAGTCTGTGCGCATTGAATTTATTTAATTCACGAGTTTCACAATTTGAGTTGAATTACTGAAATAAATGAACTTTTCCACAACATTCTAATTTATTGAGATGCACCTGTATATACATATGTGGTCAGTACCTACCGACAGTGTTCCAAGGAGGGACAAACCACAAACCGGTGGCAGGGTGTTGTGCGGCCAAGGCTCATCGATGCACGAGGGCAACGTAGGCTATTCCGTCTGGTCCGATCCGATGGAAGGTCTACCATGACACAAGTCACAGAAAATTTTAATGATGGTTATGGGAGGAATGTGTCACAACACACAGTGCAATGCTTATTGGACTGCATAGCTGCAGACCGGTCAGAGTGTCCATGATGACCCCATCCACCATCGAAAGTGCCGTCAGAACTAGACCTTGGAGCAGTGAAGAAGGTTGCCTTGTCCGATGAGTCCCTTTAACAGGGTCAGGTTCTTTGGGTGAGAAAGGAGGAATCAGGAAAGGTGAACTTCAACTCAATAAGGTATTTATTTTCTATTCAAACAAAAAAACACTCTCTTCGCAACACTCTTATGCCACACAGGCTCAGCGGGTGTGTGTGCAGATCTCTCTCCCCTCCACTGGCGTCTGGCTTGCTCTTAACTCCGTCACCACTCTCACTGCAATTACAAACAGCTGTTAGAGACAATCATTGACAGGTGATGATTCTTACCATTCTCATCTCCTGATCTCACTCTCCATTCACAAGCCGGCGCTTGACCACGCCCCCACTACCACAGTCCTGTTTTCTTTTACATCATGTGGACAGCTGTGTACATGTGCGCCGATTACCTGGGGAAGTGATGGCACCAGGATGCACTGTGGGAAGACGACAAGCAGGTTGAGGGAGTGTAATGCTCTGGGCAATGTTCTTCTGGGAAACCTGGGTCCAGCCATACATGTGCACATCAATTAGACATGTGCCACCTACCTAAACATCATTGCAGACCAGGTACACCCATTCATGGCAATGGTATTCCCTGATGGCAGTGGCCTCTTTCAGCAGGATAATGCGCCCTGCCACACTGCACACATTGTTCGGGAATGGTTTGAGGAACATGATGAAGAGTTCAAGGTGTTGCCCTGGCCTCCAAATTCCCCAGATCTCAATCTGATTGACCATCTGTGAGATGTGCTGGGCCAACAAGTCCGATCCACAGTGGCTTCACCTCACAACTTACAGGACTTGAAGGATCTGCTGCTAATGTCTTGGTGCCAGATACCACAGGACACTTTCAGATGTCTTGTAGAGTCCATGCCTCGGCGAGTCAGCGCTGTTTTGGTGGCATGCGGTGGACCAACATGAAATTAGTCAGGTGGTCATAATGTTTTGGTTCATTAGTGTATATACATACTGTGTGTGTGTGTGTATGTATATATATATAGGGCTGTCAAACCATTAAAATATTTCATCGTGATAAATCGCAATATCTTAATAAACGTGTGGACAAAATATGCTTCATCCAAATGTATTTTTCAGTCATCCACACAAAAACTACTCCACCAACAGAGTTGAAAAACAGAAAATGAACACCGCACAAATCAAATTATGTACAAAATAAGTTGTAAGTGTATTATGACAGGATTTATTTGCTTCTTTTTATGGAGTTTTGACGCACATGCAAAAAAAGTCTGCACTGTCATTTACAATTGTTAAATGGGTAGATTATCTGCAGGGTTCCAGCAATGTCTCTAATTTCTGCATCGGCTAGTGCACTATCAAACAGAGATGCTGTGACAGAACCTTGGAGACAGAAGCAGGGTTTTCATTAGCCAGTAATCAGTACCGCCACTCCCTATACGCATATACGCAGACAGGCACCAACTCCCTAGGGGGGCACCAGAACTCCACTGGCTGCCCTTACTCTCACATTATATATTATTCAAGAACCCGGTAGCAGTCGCGGAACACAGACGATCGCCTCGCACTTTCTCTTCGTGCTCGCACTGTGTCACACAACTTTAGACTCGCGCTCGCCCCACGCCTCGCAGTGCAAGGCTGGTGTTCAGATGGCAGCTGTCTTGCCACTGCAATGATGTTACAATGTTAGGAGCTCTGTGCTTTGCGGGCATGTTCTACTGCTATGCTACACTGACAAAATGCTTGGCGCAGGTCTCAGCATAATGTCTCCCACCATCTGTTTTCCCGACTGCAATGCATGTGACATTAGAAGCGTTTGTGCGAATTAACTCGCTTCTCCTGAACTATGGTTTATTCAAAGGGTCATATTACGCATTAACGGTGTTAAAAAGAATTAGTGGCATTAAACTAATTTTGCGTTAACTTCGACAGCACTTGCCTAAAAAACCACCTGCCTAATATTGTGTAGGTCCACCTCGTGCCGCCAAAACAGTGTCAACCCACATCTCAGAACTCACCACAATTGTACAGAAAGGTTATCTGAGTTACTGTAGACTTTGTCAGTTCGAACCAGTCTGGCCATTCTCTGTTGACCTCTAATTAACTAGGCATTTCTGTCCACAGAACTGCCGCTCACTGGATGTTTTTGTTTTTGGCACCATTCTGAGTAAATTCTAGAGACTGCTGTGTGTGAAAATCCCAGGAGATCAGCACTCAAACCAGCCCATCTGGCACCAACAACCATGCCATGGTCCAAATCACTGAGATCACATTTTTTCCCCATTCTGATGGTTGATGTGAACATTAACTGAAGCTCCTGACCCGTATCTGCATGATTTTATGCACTGCTGCCACACAATTGGCTGATTAGATAATCACATGGAACACAATATACAATAATAGTATACAATGTACAGTATACAATACACACAAATAGAATACACAGTATGCAATAAAAAATAGTATATATAAAATATAAAGTAGGTTGTATGTGCTGTATTGACATTCAGGCTGTCGGTTTAGAGCCAGTTGCCAGTGTGTTGTTAAGAGAGAATATAATTTATGACAGTCCAGTGTGAGATAATAAGATTAATAAAGTGCAGTGCTGATGTATATTGATTGTGAGAGATCAAGAGTTCAAAAGTCTGATTGCTTGGGGGATGAAGATGTCATGAAGTCGGCTGGTGCGGGTCCTCATGCTGCGATACTGCCTGCCTGATGGCGATAACTGCTGTTCTCCTGTGATTTTCCACACACAACAGTCTCTAGAATTTACTTTTTGTAGGAGCTTCTAAAATCAAAAAAGGCGCACACAGGATTTTTGTTTATGTTGTTCTGGTCATTATGTCAGTCGTCCTGGACTGACGCTGACACCTGGGGGCATATATGCAGCATTGTGCCATCGTAGACATTCACAGTCAGCCATGATAACTTTAACGGAGTGACTATTTGCATCCAGGTGTAAATAACACCTGCCACACAGTGCTGCTATTTGCATCCCAATAGTCAATTGGACCATAGAAATTTACGACAAACTGCACTATGAGCGTCGGATCAGTGACGTGGGGTTTAACGCCGGTGAGGCTGTGGCTTTTTCGACCCGGGTTCAGTGGCGATTTTAGGGGGTGGCCTGTGGTGGCCTGGGCCACCCCTGAAATCTCATTGGCCACCCTGTGGCCACCCCAGAACTGACTGGTAGTTCATCATGTTCATCAACACAAGAACGAAGAACCAATAGAAACACCTGTCAATCAAAGATGACATCTCAGGTCATTTGTTGATTTAGAGCCACACTGACCCAGGGTCAGTTTTATATTTCTGACCATTATAGTAGTGGTGGGACTGAAGCTGTGTGAGCTGATCTTTGATCAGTGGGGGGAGGGGCAGGCCGCGGGTGGCCAGGCAGGTGCCGCAGGTCACAGCAGCGGGAGCCAGGTCTGGAGTATAATGGTCGGTCAGAAGCACGAAGCTGACACGAGCTAGCGTCTACCTCCAACTTCCAATGAGTTGACGACGTCGATTTGTGGTCAAAAAGAAAGCTGTTATTTGAGAGGTATGTTCATCTAATCTAACGTTTAATTTATCCCGAATTTCCATGTGAATGTGAAAACATTTTTTCATTGTTACAGTAGCTAGGTTAAAGAGTAAGCTAGACCCTACACCACATTCAGCATTTTATCTTTATATTGACATGAAATATGAAATGCCATGTTTTCTGATTTAATGACGGAGGTGTGTAAAGCGTTTTACAGATGTATATGTTCAATAGCTAAAGTTATATATATGGCTAACCTGTGTGTGAAATGGAAGAGTTTGTGCTGTAACTGTACTTTAAATCTTTACATGAGTTATTTATGAGCTCTTTATGTGTATTAATGGTCAGTCAGACCAATAAATCTTCAAAGTTTTTATACTTTATTTTACATTTTAAATATGCAGAGGCAGGACAAATTGCACTTAAATGCTGCAAATGATTTGACTAACTATTTTATTTGGTAATATTCAAAGTAATTGAAGCTATCAGAACATGTGGAAAATAAACCTGAGTAGACACTGTAAATAGAGTTTTGTTTTTTACTGTATTCAGAGCTCAATCTGCAATTTTGGGGTTTCCAGACAGACACCTATAAGCCCTTGTAGCCAATTTCACACACTGGTTTGTACCCAGTTTAACAATATTTCTGCTGGACAGTGCAGTTATAGCTAATAAATGAATGAATAATTGATTGAATGATTGATTGAATTGCGCCTCAATCACCTGTACTTGTATCTTTTATGATTATACACTATACCTGATGTTATACGCAGATTAATTCTCTACAATGAGAATAGCTCTTAAAAATGTGGAACTGACTTTTCCTAAACAATTACTGATTTAAAAATGGATGTTATGGTAAAATAACCAGAGATTCCCAGAAACTGTAATAGGTTGAAATAGAACAGGAATAGAAAACTGTCAAATGTCAAAACAACAGTCTGATATTGAATACAAACAATTCAGTGAATGCTAACATGAGTTTAAGAATTCATTTATTCTACATGTGTAGATGTTGAAGCAAAGCAATGCGATATTTACACATTTTGATCATGTGCCATTCATAAAGGTTCTCCCGGTATCGCCGCCCCACACTATGTCTGTGCCCCATCTTGGCCACCCCAGTAAAAATGTCCTGGATACGCCACTGCCCGGGTTTGATTCCGTGTTTTTGTCGCACTCTTTTTCCCATTCTGTTTTCTGTTTTCTTTAATACTATTTATAATAATACATAAAAATAAATATAAAGGTAGGTTTACTGTAGTAATATTGTAGTAACCATGTTTTTTTTGTTTTTGTTTTTTTTGTCAGAAACCATAGATTTGATGCAATTAACCATGGTGTTACTACAGTAATATGGTGTTGTTTATATAATAATCAGGTTTAATTTTGTGGTTATGATGACTTTACTACAAAATACCATGGTGATACAATGGTTACTGTAGTAAAACCATGGTTAATTTTTGTAAGATAAGGTAAGAGTTAGATTTACGGGTAGGGGTTGGTGAAGTGTGTCTTAGGGACTCTTTGGGACTTTGCACTATGTGTAAATAGCATCTGTCTTATTTATATGCCCCAGGGATATTTGCACTTTTTTTAATGAGGAAAAAATGATTGAGTGCACCTTTAAAATGGACATCATGTTTTAAATTATGTGGTTAATTGTTAATTCATGAATAAAGCCAGCAATCTTTTGAAACTTATTTTTACTTTCCCAGTTTAGGCATGTAGCCATTTATTACTGGGTGATATCGTAAAATGCAGAGCCACTCAGAATAGAGCTCATCTCTAGGACCATAAATTTGTCCTCCAATATTGCACCATCAGCGCTAATGGCTGTTTAAGAGTGCTCAGTCTTCTGCCTTGTGCTAGAACATGTCAAGGGGGACTTTGATCAAGCTTAGGCACCATGAGTTGAGACATCTGTGGCTACCCATCGTTTGGAGAGGCTCTTTGCTGTGTACAGGTGGGCTTGAATGGAAAGTTTGAAGTTTGTGTTCCTTTTTAGCCTTGTGCACATGACAAATGTGTGCCAATATTAGCAAAGAGTAGTGTTCACTGTATTTGTGAGTAACAACAGTAATTCAGAAGGAAGACATAAGAGTGCAAATAAGGTGGAAATAATTCCAGAGGTGTTTTCATCCCTAGTGTTCAGTCAAAACGTAGAAATACATTACTTCTAGGCGTTAATGTCAACAGATATAATATTAGCGTATACTATGTGTCAACAATGAATCTTCCCCTGGAGAGATACAGAAAGGAAAAATAGTATTTAACTCGGATATCTTCATTTTTGGCATTCTTATCTTATGATATCAACTTATTAACATCTGGTAAATGACATATATAAAATTTTAATAGTGTTAGTTCAACCAAAAATGAAAATCCTCTAATCATTTACACACCCTCATACCAGATGAGTATGACTTACTTTCTTCAGCTGAACACACACGAAGATTTTTAGAAGAATATTTCAGCTCTGTTGGTCCATACAATTCAAAGTAAATGGATACCAAAATGTTAAAGCTCCGAAAACACATAAAGGCAGCATAAAAGTAATCCATGAGACTCCAGTGGTTAAATCCATATCTTCAGAAGTGATATGATAGGTGTGGGTGAGAAACAGATCAATATTTAAGTCCTTTTTTACTATAAATCTCCACTTTCACATTCTTCTTCTTTTGTTTTTGGTCATTCACATTTTTTTGCGCATATCGCCACCTACTGGGCAGAGAGGAGAATTTATAGCAAAATGGACTTAAATATTGATCTGTTTCTTCACCCACATCTATCATACTGCTTTTGAAAATAAAACCTTACCACTGGAGTCATATGGATTACCTTTCTGCTGCCTTTATGTGCTTTGTGGAGCTTCAAAAATGTTGGTACCCATTCACTTGCATTGTGAGGACCTACAGAGCTGCGATATAATTCTTAGTTTGTGTTCTGCATAAGAAAGAAATTCATATACATCTGGGATGGCATGAGGGTTAAGAAAATTATGAAAATTATTCCTTTTTGGGTAAACTATCCTTTAATTTTGCCATCATTGACTCACCCTCATTTTGTTCCAAATCCATGTAATTTTATATCTTCAGTTGAAAACAAAATGAGATTTAAGGCAGAAAGACATTGCATCTTGTTTCCATATAAAGAAAATGAATGGTGACTGAGGCTGTAAATATTTAACATTTTGCCTAACATCTCCTTTTGTGTTTCACAGAAGAATGTCTCATGGGTTTGCAAACAACATTAGGTCAAGTACATGATGACAGAATTTTCACTTTTGGGTAAACTATCCCTTTAAATTTGCTATACTCCTGCCAATTGTGTTTTTAAAGTTCATGAATGGACACTGCCCTACAAAGGCTAAATACACTAACTACACATTTATCAAAATTGAGTTTTGATCAGAATTAGGTCTCTTACAATATGATCTGTCCTGTGACAGATGAGGTTGGCTCAACTATGTTCAAATGGATGTTGAAATTTTTATATTTCAGATTTGGCTGGGCAATCAAAAGCTTTGAAGATGTTTTTCTATTGCAATGTTGACGTAGTTACTGTGTTTTGGCTTTGTAGTGCAGTACAGGCTGCATGTCTGGCAATTTTTTTCTCAAATATTTTAACCTGTCGTTTGATTTATGGTACCTGACAGACGCTATTAGTAGCCTATTCCTCCAGTAAATCTATTGTTCTTTGTAGAAACAGCCCCCAATGACAGAGAATGTGTTTATAACCTCCCCTTTATTCTCAGAAGCTTTCTATACTACAGCTATTGGAATCCTCAATGTTAGGTTTTATTGCTTAATATTTTACTCCGTTATATGACAGTATGGAGAATGGGCTAGGATTGTGGCCCTGATTCCTTTACAGGCAACATTCTTAAGCTGTCATTACATTTAATTTGTATTTGTCAAGCAACAAATAATGTATTTCATGGATCAGAGGTCTGAAGGTTGGCATGAAATCACATATACCCTGAACTGAAGCAGCTTTGTGATTACATATATAAAAAGAAGCTTGGTTGCCATGGAAACTGTTTCTAAACAAACTGATGCCTTTACACAGTACACTCCTTTCATTCTTCAAGGTCACTGTAAAATACCAAGAACAATCCCACCATCGCTCTCTCTCTTTCTCTCTCTCTCTTTTACAAATGCAAAAACATGCCAAGTGCCCTCTGCATGATTTTTCTTTAAGTTAAGCTTTACATTTGACTAATAATAATTAATAAGAGCAATTCACAACACATTTGTTAGCATATTGTTTACAACAAATGTAAAAAAAAATTTAGGAATAAAACATCAGAATATTTCTTTTTTATTGCTCATAGAGCTAAAAGCAAAATCATACAAATTGCTATATTCCACACACACACAAAGTCACAATTAGAGCAGAGACATCTTTTTCAACATTGTATGTTTAACTGTTGAACACAGAGCTTGAGTTTAAAAGACTATATCAGAAAGCGACTCATATGATGGAGGTTTTGACAGTTCCTTGACATCTAGTTAGACTTTACCTTTTATCTCTCCCTGCCTAATTACATACTAGCTATCTCTTTATTTCCACTGAATTCATCAGTTTGCAACTACTTGACAAGATGTACTAATTTCAAAATAATTTAGTGACACTGTTTTTAATTAGATAAATCACAAATTTAAATAGACATTCATATCAAAGGAACTTGGTATGTTTATAAATCCCTATCCTTTTAAATTCTGTTCAAAAATGTGTTTCTTTATTGTTCGAAATGTGTCTAAATGGAACTTCTGTTGCTATTAAGTGATTATTTATTAAAGTTATACTTGCAAAAATAATATTACAACTAATATATGCAGAATTTGACACTCCTATGCAAAATATTTCCAATCGACTTCCACTCGACAGTCTGTTTTATGCATGATCTGTGTGTATAGGTTGAAAGAAAAGACATTAAATAACTTTTTTCCTCCACACAGCTGCTTCCTTCAGTTGAATTTTGCGTTGTCTGATGAAGCTGCAGTTGTTGACCCCTATAAGACCTTACCTGATAAGCTATGCATAATCTACATTACTGTGCAAAAGTCTTAGGCACATAAGATGTTTCACAAAAACATTTGTTTTAAGATGGTTATTTATATCTGCTACTTTAGTGTGTCAATAGGAAATATACATTTTATACTCCCAAACATTCCTTTTGCAAATAGAATAGAACAGAATAGAAGAACAGGGAGCCCTGCAACAGATGGCATGGCCCTCAAAGAGCCCCCCACTGAACATCGTGTCAATCTGATTACATAAAGAGACAGAAGCAATTGAGACAGCCTAAATAGATAGAAGAACTGTGGTGAATTCTCCAAGAAGCTTGGAACATCCTAACTGCCAACAACCAAGAAAAACTGTGTCCAGGTTAAGTAGGAGAATTGGTGCTGTTTTGAAGGCAAAAGTGTTCACACCAAATATTGATTTAGCTCTTTTTCTGTTTACTGGACTTTGTATGATGTTAATTGATTAATGAAAACTATTTATGTCATTATTTTTTTAAGAAATCCTCACGTTTAAAGTTTTTCACAAGCGCCTAAACTTTTGCACATACAGTATGTATGTCTCCTAGCAACATGCAAAGTAGTCCTACTTCTGCCAATGTACAGAGAGAAATAATATCTGAGTTCATAGAATATCATGCTGATGAACTAGATGTTTATTGCCTCCATTAATGTGATGGGACTATGTTTAGATTGTGTAAAATCAATACTGAAGAGTAAACAGGAACATTAATGGGCCCATTAGAGATCTTGGTCTGGTCGACCCTCATGGTCATGTACTTTGTGTCAGGATCCTGTCATTTTTGGATCTGGTTTGTTGTAGTTTTTGGCAGGATTCTGACAGTCTCCTTTGTTTATTGTGTTTCTGTACTTTGTGTTTTAGTTCATGGCCATGTGCATTGTCATGTTATGTCTTGTGATAATTTTGGTTTTGACATTTTCTGCATATGGCCTTGTGTGTATTATCCATGTGCGTTCTTTCTGCACCTCCTTGTTCCCTCACCCCTCCTCCTTGTTTAGTCCTCGTTAGGTTAATTAGTCTCACCTGTTCCTCATGTGGTTGTTCCCTTTATACTGTGCTTCCTTCCCCTCATGTGGTTGTCAGTTCGTCATTGTTCATGGTTCTAGTTAGTTGGTTTATTCTAGTCTGTTGCCCTATTTAGTCAAGTCTGTTATTCTGTTTATTTTGTTTTATGTCAGTTATCTCCCTAGTGAGAGTGTTTTGTTTCAGTTCTCGTTCTAAGTTGGGCATGCTCTTGTATCTGTTTTTCTCCCTCGTGAGTTTTCTGTTTGCATTTTTGGTTATTTTGATTAAAGCTCATTAAATTGCCTTCCTGCATCTGGGTCCTACTACAAACACAGTACGAACTGACAATTTTAGGACCCAGCAGAGGCAATTATAGGCATTTATCTTTTTCCTTCTTTCCTCTTACGAAGACACCTGCAGCCGACGGTCAGTCCAAACCGCCAATCTCGAGTCTCTCCGGGAAGGAGAGGGCGAGTTCTTGCTTATGCTGGACGAGTTGGGTTACACCGAAGCTGAACTTAAGGACCTGTTCAACAAATGCCTTAAAGATCCTCTTGGTGCATGGAAGATGGAAGGGCTGAGGATCCTCTCCTTCTGGGAATTTGTGGGATACATCCGTAATCGGAAGGAGTGGATAACACCTCAATACAAGCAACTCTCCCACACTGGGCATCCCACCATCCCACCCTTAGACTGCCGAGTCCCCAGCCGTCCCCTGACGCAGAGGAGGAAGAAAGGCTCTTCCACTGTTTGCCCAGCTGCTCTCCAAGTGACATCCACTGAGTCTTCTGCTGACCGCCAAGAGGTGGCGGCCGTTACTGCTGCTGACCGCCAGGAGGCACTTCCTGCAGCAGTGCTTCTGAGCATCCGGAAGAGGAGGAAGAGAAGGGCCCCTGCTCCCCTGACGCTGCCAGCATTCATGGCCACAGAGGCTGTTCCCTTGCCGCTGTTAGCGTCCACGGCCACGGAGGCCATTCCCATACTGCTGCCGGGATTCACAGCCATGGAGGCCATTCACCTGCCCCTGTCAGTGTTCATGGCCACGGAGGCCATTCCTCAGTTGCTGCCAGTGCTCCTGACCACGGCAACCGTCGACGACCACAGAGAATAGGACAGGCTCGTCGATGATCCTGTCCAGTCCCCGGTGACCTTCGAGCCTGTCCAGTCCCTAGTGGCCGTCAACCAGCCCTTTGCTCAGTCCAATGGCCAGCACCTGTCAGACACCAGCTACCAGTCTTTTGTTCAGTCCGATGGTCAGCACCTGTCAGCCAACAGTCTGTTGCTCAGCCCAGTAATCAGCACTCATCAGACACTAGTTACCAATCTGTTGCCCAGTCTGTCCAGTTCCCAGCGGTCGCCATCCAGTCCCAAGTGGCTGCCACCCTGCCTGATCTCCTACAGTTCCCAGCATCTGACTCTCAGTCTGCCCAGCCACTGGCTCTCAGTCTGCCCAGCCTGCCATGGCCACCCACCAGTCTGTCCAGCTAGCTGCAGCGGCCACCATACATTTTGCCCAGCTTCCTGCGGCTGCCAAGACCAGCTTGTTCTGCCCCCTGTGGAAGACACTGACCTCGTCCCTGCCCTCAGGCTACCTGACCTCGGTCCTCCGCCCTGGCCACCAGACCCTGTCCCATTCCTGAGGCCTCCACCCTAGCCGTCTGAACCTGTCTCCTTCCTCAGGCCTTCTCCCTGGCCTCCGGACCCCACTCCCTATCTTGGTCCTCCTCCCTGGCCGCCGGACACCGGTCCTCTCATGGATTCTTCTTCCTGGCCACCAGACACCTCTCCTTCCCTGGAGCCACTTCCCTGGTCTGTCCCACCCGCTCCACCTTGGACTGTTCCGCTGATCTCGACTTGGTTTGTTGTAGTATTTGGCAGGATTCTGACAGTCTCCTTTGGTGTGTTTGTGTGTGTGGGCAGGTTTAAGTGGTTTACGAGGACTTTTTTTTTTTTTTTTTAGGTTACAAACTGGTAGTTACAAGGGTATTATGCTATAAATGTGGTTTGAGGACATTTCTAGTGTCCCCATAATTCAAATCGCTTAAACATACTAAACAATGTTTTATTGAAAATGTAAAAATGCAGAGCATTTTTTGTGTGGGTTAGGTTTAGGGGTAGGGTTAGGGGCTAGAATCAGTAGTTTGTATAGTATAAAATCATTATTTCTATGAAGAGTCCTCATAATAATAATAGCTGCACCTGTGTGTGTGTGTGTGTGTGTGTGTGTGTGTGTGTGTGTGTGTGTGTGTGTGTATCCATGTGCATTCTCATGTTATGTCTTGTGATTGTTTTTTGACATTTTATGCACATGGCCTTGTGCATGTTATCCATGTGCATTCCTTCTCCACCTCCTTGTTCCCTCACCCCTCCTCATTGTTTAGTCCTTGTTAGGTTAATTAGTCTCACCTCTTCATCATGCGGTTGTTCCCTTTATATTGTGCTTCCTTCTCCATGTGGTTGTCAGTTCGTTGTTCTCCATGGTTCTAGTTAGTTGGATTATTCTAGTCTGTTGCCCTGTTTAGTCAAGTCTGTTATTCTGTTTGTTTTGTTTTATGTCAGTTATCTCCCTTGAGTGTTTTGTTTCAGTTCTCGTTCAAAGTTGATCATGTTCTTGTATATCCATTTTCTCCCTCGTGAGTGTTCTGTTTGCTTTTTTTTTTTCATTAAATTGCCTTCCTGTATCTGGGTCCTCCGTACTCCTGACAACTTTGTTCTGAATTTTTTGAAGGGGTGGAAATGCAAAAATCTGTACGTTCATAAAGGACACCATTTGGGTTTTGCTGAGCCATTTTTTTTTCATTCCATTTTTGCCTAGAAAAGAGAAATTATTAGCAACAGAATAATAAAATTATATTGCATCATAAGCTTACATTGTCTCTTCTTGTCAACCATTCAACCTTAATTCAAAAGCAATTTTAGAGTAGTTCATAATGTGAGCTATTATAGCAAAATGTAAAACTGATTATCATCATATAGCCCTCCATATTGCATACACATATATCCTATGATTATATAATTGCGTGTCGCGCCCACACAATTATGCACATCCCTTTTGACTAAACCTATCTGGGTTTTCCCATCTTATAGTTCACATTTAAGAAAGCAAATCTCCACACACCTTTCAAAACTTCAATGCTTTTGCTTTGTTCTCTGCATTGAAACGGCACTCTAGTGCCTGTTGAGTTCTCTTGCGACTGTGATACATGTGTGTGCCACAGTGAGACAGTCTCCATATGAAGTTAGATTACCATCTCATGAAACACTTTAAAAGAATATTCCAGGTTCAATACAAGTTAAGCTCAATCAACAGCATTTGTGGCATAATGTTGATTACCACAAAAAATAATTTCGACTCTTCCCTCCTTTTCTTTAAAAAAAAAAAGCAAAAATCTGGGTTACAGTGAGGCACTTACAGTGAATGGAGCCAATTTCTGGAGGGTTTAAAGGCAGAAATGTGAAGCTTATAATATTATAAAACCACTCAAATTAATTCCTCTGTTAAAAGTCATTCATTATTTTAGCTGTAAAGTTGTATAAATTGTCTCTTTTACACTCATTTAAGGGTTTGTTGACATTACGTTGTTGGCTATCACACTGAAATAATGTTAACACACATAACGTTTGTCTTGTGGCTATACTTTTGAAATAGTATTTAAACATTTATAGATTGGCTCCATTCACTTCCATTGTAAGTGCCTCACTGTAACCCAGGGACGATTTGTGGTAATCAATATTACACCACAAATGCTGTTGATTGGGCTTAAAGGGATTGTTCACCCACAAATGACAATTTTCTCATCATTTACTCACCCTCATGCCATCCCAGATGTGTGACTTTCTTTCTTCTGCTGAACACAAACAAAGATTTTTAGAAAAATATCTCACCTCTGTTGGTCCTCACAATGCAAGTGGATGGGTACCAAAATGTTGACACTCCAAAAAGCACATAAAAGCAGTATAAAAGTAATCCATATGTCTCCAGTGGTTAAATCCATATCTTCAAAAGCTATATAATAGGTGTGGGTGAGAAAAGGTTCAATATTTAAGTACCTTTTTACGTATAAAATCTTCTCCCTGCCCAGTAGGTGGAGATATGCACAAAGTATGCGAATCGCCAAAAACAAAAGAAAAATAATGTGAAAGTGGAGATTTATAGTAAAAAAAAATAAAAAAAAGGACTTAAATATTGATTTTTTTTTCATCCACACCTATCATATCGCTACTGAAGACATGGATTAAACCACTGGAGTCTTATGGATTACTTTTATACTGCTTTTATGTGCTTTTTGGACTTTCAAAGGTCTGGTCACAGTTCCCTTGCGTTGTGAGGACCAACAGAGCTGAGATATTTTTCTAAAAATCTTTGTGTTCAGTAGAGCGAAGAAAGTCATACACATCTGGGATGGCATGAGGTTGAGTAAATGAGAGAATTTTCATTTTTGGGTGAACTGTTGTATTCCTTTAACTTGAATTGAACATGGAACATTGCTTTAAAAGGGTGCGTTCACACCGAACGCCTTTTTGCATCTGTCTGCGTTATTTTAATTGTTTTCCTATGTAAACATGCGCTAGACATTCTTTAATTCTCAACGTTTCGCCTTTTTCGCCATGTAAGGTTTAAAAGAACTTCAGTGGCCCCATAGCTTTTCAGAATATGACATTTATCACTTCTGAGAAGAATGTTGGAGACAAATTTGCGCAGAGTTTATGTTAAAATAATAGGCCTACAGTATATTAGCGGATTGCTCCGCACTGTTTCAGATGGACATTGTCACATGAAGTCTGATGTCATACGGGACGAGCGCGCGGCAGAGGCAGCAGCTCTCGTAGGGTGGCAGTCATCAATTGAATAGGAGCGGGTCAGAGAAATCAACGCATTGCGCACAGACATCATTTGTTGCTGTTTTTAAACATCTGAATTTTCATAATAAATTGTTAGCTTGCAACAAGGTAAGCCTCTTATTTGCCTAAATGTGCTGCTTTGGCAACTGTGAAAATCTGTTGGGTAAAGTACAATCAGTTTTATCAGCAAATTTCTTATAACTTTATTCTAAAACATTAGATTGTAAAAAGCTGTAATTTATTAAAGTAATAACCGATTTTTATTAACACTTTGATTTAATGTTTTTTCGGAGGCAACTTGTCTAGTGACTCAATTAGATATCTGCTTTTATTTTACAATTGAATAGGCAATGGACAGCAACGTGGTGCAAATTTTGAAGGAGGACAAATGCCCCGCTGCTCACCCCGAAAAGTGTTTACCCAACTTCACATGGCAGTCTGCTGCTTCGGACGTATATAACTATTCGCTGAATGAAAGCTGGACGAACGAGCAGGAAACTATGTCCCCTATCATTCCGATCATCACTGCTGTGTACTCTGTGGTGTTTGTTGTTGGATTAGTGGGGAACTGCCTTGTAATGTATGTCATAATCAGGTAAGAATCATCAATGTTCCAGGGTGCATTTACCCATTTACAACAGTAATGGTGTGTTAAAGTTATGATTATGAATAATATTTGACTCACTTTTTAATAACGCATGATGGATTATTACTTACGGACATTTTGCAAGACTTAAAGTTCGATGGTTTGTTTGAAATAGCTGTGTTTTAATGGATTTCATATGGTGAGGGGTCCGAGCGCAAATCAGCAAGCACTTTGGCGCCCTCCGGTGGACTGAAATATGAAAGCATATTGCAGTCAAAATTATAATATTGAGGCTCAAAACTGCAGAACCGTTCAGGCTCGTTGAATAATATATATTTTGGGGATATATTGTCAAAATAAAATGTTGTTTTTGACTGTTAGGTCATGGCTTAATCTCACACTACAAATGTGATGACATGAGTGACATGTATTAGCTTTTTTACAACCATCAAAAAAACGTGGATTTTTGAATTATTGAGGGGAAAAGATTCAATAACATTTGACAGTCCACAGTCAGTTTGTTTAGTATTCTGTTCATACTAGGGATGTGCGAGACTAGTCGACTAAATGGTTCTGATGTTGCTAGTCAACACTGAGGCTGTGCTTAAATTACTGTAATATTAAGGTTACATATTTTAAATAGAATTAATCATACAAATATTATTTTAAAAAGAGGATATCTGGAGCAGATACAAAGTTTCATTTCACCTCAGGCTGCGCATTTCTTCCCTTTCTCACTCGCGGCGTGCGCAGGAAAATGTCCTCTCGCTAGACAAGCAAACTCAGCAAAGTAGTAATGAAAACACTTCGGTGGTGGTGCGGGAATCGGATTTCTAAACGTTTGAAAGTCCCTATGGATGTTTTCACATTTGAAACTTCTTTACATCTGTGCATGCTTGTACGTTATTTTTCCGCTGTGAAGGCTTTTTCAAGCAGCCTCAGGCGAGTCAAGACCCGTCTTTCACCAGGCCATGTCGACGTGTTAATTTTGCTTATCAAAAAATGTATGCTTTTGAGTAAGTAGCCTAGAAAATGACTGTTTATTTTCAACGAGATGCCGACTGCTTAATGGGTTAAACAACCCGATCTCATGAAAATTCGTACGTGATTTACGAGTTGGCTATTTCGTATGGTCTCACACGATGTTGTTCGCATAAACTCGTACGACTTCATCGCGAGTTTCGTGCATGAGGCGTTAAGGACGTTCTTATTAATATTATGCCCTTACCCAAACCCCTTATCTAAACTTAACCAATCAGTAGAGTGTGTAAACATGATAGGAAGCTGTTGTGTGTGACAGAAGCAAGTAATTGTCACTTATTAGATGGAAACGATGTCCAGTGACGTCACTGGCTGTAGTGAAAGTCATAGGAATTCAAACAAGTGCTGTCGCACGATATCATACGAATTAGGCAAATTTAGAAAAGTCGTACGAATCCTGACGATTTTGCCATGAGAGTGTCTTTTATTCTGTGTACATTAGGTTTATTGTAGGCTACATCACAGGCCTATTTTTTTTATCCTAAATGGCTACTATTTTATTAATTTTTTTACATCATAACTTATTGGTTAATGCTCTTTCCGAACAGCTGTCATATTAGATCAATGGCTAATTCACGACTGCGCATCGTGAAATACACGCAACTTTTCAGCGCATTTGTTTTCTCTCGTAGATTTGGCTTAGTCTCCTTTTTAATTATTTTCAGCAATTTCCTGACTGTTTTAATATGTTAAGTATCTTTTACATGGTGAATTCCATTTAGAACAGGCTATTAGGTTTGCTCTATTGGTCCTGCACTATTCATTCAATTGTTCTCAATAAATATGTCTGTTAAATATTTGCTAACGTTGATTCAGGGAATGTGTGTCATGTTCTAAACTCAGCAAAAAAAGAAACGTCCCTTTTTCAGGACACTGCATTTTAAAGATAATTTGTAAAAATCCAAATAACTTTACAGATCTTTATTGTAAAGGGTTTAAACAATGTTTTCCATGCTTGTTCAATGAACCATAATGAACCAATAAATGAACATGCACTTTTGGAACGGTCGTTAAGACACTAACAGCTTACAGACAGCAATTAAGGTCACAGTTATAAAAACTTAGGACACAAAAGAGACCTTTCTTCTGACTCTGAAAATGATGCCCAGGGTCCATGCTCATCTGCGAGAACATGCTTTAGGCCAGGGCAATAAATTGCAATGTCTGTGCTGTGAGACGCCTAAGACAGCGCTACAGGGAGACAGAAAGGACAGCTGATCATCCTCGCAGTGGCAGACCACGTGTAACAACACCTGCACAGGATTGGTACATCCGAATATCACACCTGCTGGACAGGTACAGGATGGCAACAACAACTGCCCAAGTTACACAAGGAACGCACAATCCCTCCATTAGTGCTCAGACTGTCCGCAATAGGCTGAGAGAGGCTGGACTGAGGGCTTGTAGGCCTGTTGAAAAGCAGGTCCTTACCAGACATCACCGGCAACAATGTCGCCTATGGGCACAAACCCACCTTCGCTGGACCAGACAGGACTGGCAAAAAGTGCTCTTCACTAACGAGTCGCAGTTTTGTCTCACCAGGGGTGATGGTTGGACTCGCGTTTATTGTCGAAGGAATGAGCATTTCACCGAGGCCTGTACTCTGGAGCAGGATCTTTTTGGAGGTGGAGGGACCGTCATGGTCTGGGGCGGTGTCTCACAGCATCATCGGACTGAGCTTGTTGTCATTGCAGGCAAACTCAATGCTGTGCGTTACAGGGAAGACATCCTCCTCCCTCATGTGGTACCCTTCCTGCAGGCTAATCTTGATATGACCCTCCAGCATGACAATGCCACCAGCCATATTGCTCATCCTGTGCATGATTTCCTGAAAGACAGGAATGTCAATGTTCTCCCATGGCCAGCGAAGAGCCCAGATCTCAATCCCATTGAGCACATCTGGGACCTGTTGGATCGGAGGGTGAGGGCTAGGGCCATTCCCCCCAGAAATGTCTGGGAACTTGCAAGTGTCTTGGTGGAAGAGTGGGGTAACATCTCACAGCAAGAACTGGCAAATCTGGTGCAGTCCATGAGGAAGAGATGCACTGCAGTACGTAATACAGCTGGTGGCCACACCAGATACTGACTGTTACTTTTGATTTTGACCCCCCTTTGTTCAGGGACACATTATTACATTTCTGTTAGTCACATGTCTGTGAAACTTGTTCAGTTTGTGTCTTAGTTGTTGAATCTTTTTATGTTCATACAAATATTTACACATATTAAGTTTGCTGAAAATAAAAGCAGTTGAAAGTGAGAGGATGTTTCTTTTTTGCTGAGTTTATATTTAATGTACAATGATCATAATGCAAGGCAAGCACATCACAGATAAATGCCCCTTTTCAGTGGAATTTAGCTTAGGATTTGGAATAGATTAAGTATTTTAAATGGGTCGCATAAACACATTTTTTTGACTGTTTTCTGAAGGTTGCTTTCTTTTTAGACTAGTCGACTTAAAAATTTCTGTTTAAACGTCAGTGAAATTAGTTGTTCAGCACATCATACAGATTGCCTGAACGAAAATGAATGTACAAAAATTCATCATATTGATGTGTTATGTTTAAAGGGATAGTTCATCTAATTTAATCACCTTCATGTTGTTACAAACCTGTTGGACTTTCTTTTTTTCTGTGGAACAAAAAATGTTAGCCTCAGTCGGCATTCATTTTCATTGCATATTATTTTTCATGCAATGAAAGTGAATGCTGACTAGGGATGCTACAGTGTGGGTTTTTGAGAAAAAACCCAACCGGTTTTACGGTTATTTAAAAATCTTCTTATCATGCAAAAGCACTAAGGCAAAAAAGTAATATCATATCACAATTAAAGGTTTTAGAGGATGTGTTTCTTAGGGGATATTTAGATGCTAAGCATAGCCCTACAATAGGAAAACTGATAAATACACAACGAATAAATAGGAGGTATATAATTAGATACGCTCCAATATAGAGCATAACACCACTTATGCGCATCCCAGGCGCAAAATGATGCACTTCAGTGTAGGGCTGGGTATATTAATACAGATTTCCCGATTCAATTCGATTCTGGTTCACAAGCTCTAAATTCTTTTTGATTCCAATTTCAATTTGATATCGATTCATATAAGTATACACTGGCGGCCAAAAGTTTGGAATAATGTACAGATTTTGCTGTTTCGGAAGGAAATTGGTACTTTAATTCACCAAA
Organism: Myxocyprinus asiaticus; assembly: GCF_019703515.2. Classification (NCBI taxonomy): domain Eukaryota; kingdom Metazoa; phylum Chordata; class Actinopteri; order Cypriniformes; family Catostomidae; genus Myxocyprinus; species Myxocyprinus asiaticus. The sequence continues at coordinate 32,402,581 of NC_059349.1, forward strand.
GTGTCATTCAACTGATCACAAAGTATAGTCAGGACATTACTGATGTAAAAAACAGCACCATTACTTTTTTTCAAATAGTGATTTTTGATCAAATCTAGACAGGCCCCATTTCCAGGAGCCATCACTCAAACACCTTATCCTTGAGTAATCATGCTAAATTGCCAATTTGGTACTAGAAAATCACTTGCCATTATATCAAACACAGCTGAAAGCTATTTGGTTCATTAAATGAAGCTTAACATTGTCTTTGTGTTTGTTTTTGAGTTGCCACAGTATGCAATAGACTGGCATGTCTTAAGGTCAATATTAGGTCAAAAATGGCAAAAAAAGAAACAGCTTTTCCTAGAAACTCATCAGTCTATCATTGTTTTGAGGAATACATGCTATACAATGCTTGAAATTGCCAAAAAACTGAAGATTTCATACAAAGGTGTACACTACAGTCTTCAAAGACAAAGTACAACTGGCACTAACAAGGACAGAAAGAGATGTGGAAGGCCAGATGTACAACTAAACAAGAGGATAAGTACATCAGAGTCTCTAGTTTGAGAAATAGATGCCTCACATGTTCTCAGCTGACAGCTTCACTGAATTCTACCCGCTCAACACCAGTTTCACGTACAACAGTAAAGAGAAGACTCGGGTGCACACCTTATGGGAAGAATTGCAAAGAAAAAGCCACTTTTGAAACAGAAAAACAAAAAGAAAAGGTTAAAGTGGGCAAAGAAACACAGACATTGGACAACAGATAATTGGAAAAGAGTGTTATGGATCTTAACCCCACTGAGATTTTGTGGTATCAGCTAGACTGTAAGGTGCGTGAGAAGTGCCCGACAAGACAGCCACATCTATGGCAAGTGCTACAGGAAGCGTGGGGTGAAATGTCACATGAATATCTGGACAAACTAACAGCTAGAATGTCAAGGATCTGCAAAGCTGTCTTTGCTGCATGTGGAGGATTTTCTGATGAGAAATTGTTTTTCAAATTGTAATAGTTATTTTTCAGGTTATTAATGTCCTGACTATACATTGTGATCAGCTGAATACCACTTTGGTGAATAAAAGTACCCATTTCTTTCCATAAGAGCAAAATCTGGAACTGTCTCTTTAACAAAACCGGAATTTCTGTAAAAGAGTGTCTTGAATGTTAACGAAACAGGACTCAAATGGCTTTATCTTATCTGTGCCATGCATGATTAGAATTAAATGTTTATTTTTTGTTGTTTTTGATCAACAACTGACTGTATAGAACAGAAAGGGTATTAAAAGAGACATTATTCAATGACAAATGGGTTGCGTGGATCTCGTCTTTGGATGCACATTACACGGAACTTTTACTCTCAACACGCAGTGAAAGGATCTCGCTGCTGTATATTTCACCACTATACTACACAATCACTGGTGAGTGAAATCCAAACATTTAATTGCCAGATGCCAAATATATACATTTTAGTCACACAGCACGGAATTTGGTTGCAAATGCGAGTGATTTCCTTTCATAGTATTAGAGGGTTGCGCATGTAGTAAAAGATCAATCTTGGTATTTAAGAATCGATATCGAGATAATGAAATAAAGAATTTTTCGAAGAATAAATCGAAAATTCGAAAAATCAAATAAAGATCATGATGCATTATAAAATCAATATTTTTACCCAGCCTTAATTAAATGTATATGGAGTGTTTTGAGTTGCTTTTAACGTGCAAAGCTGTAAGATTATTGTGGGTGCGCAACATTTAGTTCACGGCATCCAAACGTTTTTACCTCTGCAAACATTTTAATAAAGCAATCTGTTGTCTGTCAGACACCCCACCATAAAGAATTGGCAACAGACTCCATAAAAATACTGTTCTTAATCTGTCCACAACACCTCACAAATAAACCTGTGGACTATGCATAATAATGGGAACATTGCAGGCAATTTAAAGTTACATTGAAATTTATTGTTGAATGCTGTGAATTTGTACACAAGCAATTGTTTAAATAATGAGGATGACTTAAGATGCCATTTCTCAAAGTTTACCACGCTGATAGTAACTACACAAAATAGCACAAAGCGAACTTAAACATTCTGAAAAGTTGCATCTCTCAATTAATTCCTTTAAGCACCACATTTAAAAATATTCAACTTACTAGTTTGTTGTTGGACGAATAGTGGAACATCCTGTCCCATTTGTATTGTTGGGCCTCATGTATTCAGATAGAAGACAAAGGCAGGCCTAACAGTCAAAAACATTCCTCAAGCCCCCTCCTTCTAAGTCGTAAATTTTACTGACAAAAATCGCGCCAAAATCAAACAAAGGGAGTCCAAAACAGACTACAGATCCATGAAGCCTTGCCCACTAAAGGATCGAGCACTCAACTCCTATTGGATGAGGCACACAACAGAACATCCCTCAAACATGACATCATCAGGACTTCAAATAATTCTGAAATGCTTCCAAAGTGGCTTCCCGCGACTTCATTCACCGAATACGGACGTAGCTTTTTGCTGCTCTCCGGTGCAACCTCGTGGCTTAAGGAAGTAATGTCCGACTTGAAACTGTAGCCATACAATCTCCATCTCGCTGGACGAGTTGAGATTACTCTGTGTTCAACCGAACACTCTAACGGATCCGAAGGAGACCGCCGAGCAATTCGCATCTTCATCCGTTGGCCTACAGAAGTGAAGAGATTAAAGATTTATCTTCCATCTTCAATCAAGTCGACATTTCTGAGTTCTCCGCCAGCCCGCCGAGAACCAACAGCCGTACCGGCCGCCGACAGCGCGAGGAAACGGCTCTCGTCATCACACGAGCCTCAAGGAACCGGGTCAAGGTTAAAGGACGGAGGAAAACACATTCTACCTGTGTCCTCATGCGATTCAAGTGAGAGGTTTATGTCTGGGCAGAGATAGAATATTATAGCGTGTTATTCTTGTGTTTCAAGGTTTTTGCTTGTACAGTTTACGGACCGCCATGTCCGCTCATTATTAATACTCAGGGTATTAATTATCACAAATTTGTTTTGCTGTATTGTGGTCCAACCAAATTGGATTGTTGTGCATTTTCACCATCGCGGGTGAGACAGCAACTGAGTTCATCCATTAGAGTCAAATAACACAGGACTTTTACGAGCCCCGCTCGTAAAACCGCATCTCTGAGTGATGAACACGGCTGCTTTATCTCCAGCTATCGCGAAATCAGCTTTCGGGCTGTCACTTAATAATCTCTCTCTCTCTCTCTCTCTCTCTCTCTCTCACTAACCACACTGACACACACACACACACTGATACACACACACCTTGTGTTATAGGATTATTTTATTTCCATATCTAATCATATCACTGTTTAGTTTGTAGTTGTAAGTCGGAAGTTTATTGACTGCATTGTATTAATTATTAATTGATATTACTGCATAAATAAACTTTGTTTATATCACAAAGAGAAGTGTTTTGGTTTGTTTTGCATACGCCTGTGTCATGCTGACGGGATGTCAGTGCTCGGATTCAAGCCTTCATTCATTGTTTTTTTTTTCCCGAAAATCGATATTCTTCGGATGTCGATTTTCCTAAGAAAACAATCTAATATTGAGACTGTTTTAATATTCGGTTATTAGTCCCTGATTTCAGGGTGGTGCCCCGTCAATGTTAATCCTTATTAATATTCTATAGATTTTTGATAATTGGTAATTATCTTTGATTGAATTTGAATGATCAATAAGCTAGTGTTAATTTTAATTAATGTTTCATCGACCTTAACAATTAACGATTATCTTTGATAACTGTTGATTTAAAGGATTAAAAAAGCTAACATTGATTCTCATCAATGTTCTATTGATTTTAATAATTAATAATTATCTTTGATAATTATTAATTATTGCTAATAACCAAACTTGCTCCTAAACGTAGCACACTACATTTACTGGAGTCCCATATGAGGTTTTAATGAGTTAGATCCAATTAATTAATTTAAATATTGATTAATAACTACAGAAATAATTATTAATTATTTCTGATAGTAACACTGATCTAAACAACCAGTAAAGCCCTACAGAATATATGATGACTGTCTGCATGTTTCACATCCCTTGTCGTGTTTGAGTTCGTGTGTAGCCCCAGTTTCACATGGAATGAAAAGTTCACGTTCAGTCTGCGATACCTGGCCAGTAACCATAGTAACAGCCAGTAACCAGCCAGGTGCAAGCACAAGAGATTTTCACATTTAGGCTTACAACGAAAAACTATTTTATATTATATATTATAATATTTTTGCCACGTGTAAATAAATAAAAAATCACAGTTTTAAGTGTAGATTCTAAATTCTTATGGTTAAATTAACCGTGACATTTTTAATCACGGTTAATAGTAAAACCACATAATAATGACATCCCTAATGGTGACTGAGATTGCCATTCTGCCTTACATCTACTTTTGCATTCCACAGAAAAAAAGAAAGTCATACAAGTTTGGAACAACATGAGGGTGAATAAATGATGACAGAATTTTCCTTTTTGGTTGAACTATACCTTTAACAACATTTATTTGAACATGCTCTGACTCAGTCCACTTTTCTTTAGATACACTAAAATGAAAACTGCCACCAACATCTACATCTTTAACCTGGCTGTTGCCGATGCCTTGGTAACCACCACCATGCCCTTTCAGAGTACAGATTACCTACTCAACACATGGCCATTTGGAGAGGTGGTGTGCAAGGTTTTCATCTCCATTGACTATTATAATATGTTCATTAGTATCTTTACCCTAACCATGATGAGTGTGGACCGCTATGTGGCGGTCTGTCACCCTGTGAAGGCCCTGGACTTCCGCACACCAATGAAAGCCAAGATCATCAACATCCTCATCTGGGTGCTGTCTTCAGCTGCTGGGATCCCTGCAATGGTGCTTGGGAGCACTCAGACAAACAATGGTAAAATAAATGTTCATGGACATCAAGTATATACTGTATTATTTGTTGATGTGGGACCTGATAGTTTAAGCATGTGATGGACAGTTCTTTGCTACATTGTAATGTATTTGTTTTTCCTACCCACAGTGGCTTCATTACAGTACACATGATTAACATGTCCTCACTTCTGCTTAATAATTAACTGGTGTTTATGGCTAGTGGATTCATAATGTGTCCATTGACCTTTCGATTTTAGATTGAATTTTATGTGATTGTATAAGGGAAAGTGTATATGTGACCTGCTCATTTTGAGTCACTTTGACCCGAAACACATTGTGAGTTTTATACACTAAAGCAAAAAGTAAAGTGTCAGCTTTGTAGTGATATAATTATTATGTTTCTAATCCAAACCGTTATTTGTTTGGAGTAGAAACACATATGTCAAGTCCTGTAACTGGGCACAGAGTTTTTCACCTTTTTGCCTTAAGTACTTCATTTTAAATGGCTCTACAGTGTGACAAATAATTTCTTAAAAGTACAAATATACCATGCAGTCCCTTAATTAATATGAGGTCATTAAAACGGTATCACTTTAAAAATGATGGGCTGGATTTACTTAAAAATAAGTAAATAAGGTGCATCATTTTTGCCAGCCACTTGTAAGCATATTCCATTTGAAATTTTAAGCAATTTACTTTAAAAAAAAAAAAAAAAAAACGTAGTTGGCAATGGCCGAATTTTTGAGTTTCTCTGCAAATGTTTTCACTGCAAAAATTGCATCACACCAACAAATAAATGGGAATGTTTTTTATCCTAAGAGTGTAGGTTTACCCCACCATGGAATATAAGATCATTCAGATTAGTTATTTTAAGTACTCACAACTTACATTTTGAGATTTAGGATTTTTTTCATGTTGACCCAACACAAATGGATAAAGTAAACATTTTACAAATTTAAGTGGACTTCACTCAATGATGCTTTAAATTTGATGTAGTAAATTGAAAAAGCTATTTTTATTTTATTTTATAAAAAAAAAAAAAAAAAAAACTGGTTTCCCATGGAATCTTAAAAAACTGTTGGGATTACTAAACTACAGACTACTATCAACTACACTCATAATTATTTGTTAAGGTTCTTCATTATTTTGCAAACAGCACAAACTCAAAATTTTGTGACGCAAATATGATGTCACATTAGGTTCAAAACAAAACTTTATAATAGTATAATTAGAAAAGAATTTGAAAAATGCTGTTTAAAATAAGTACAGTTTAGATGGAGTACAGTATACAAATTAATTTCAGGTAGTCACTATAATCTAATTACTTTTTAGTCAAAAAGTAGTGTAACCTAATATATTTTAAATTCTTGTAATCAGATTACAGTTTCTGACTTTAAATTATTGTACAATATTGTTTTTTATTTTTTTAGTTTATTCTAAAACAATATTATTCATGTAAAATTCATTTAAAACATGAATTATGTTAATATGTATGTCTGTTTGTGTTTCTGTGACATCTGAAGGGCGTGCATGCATAAAAAGTCATTCTAAGGGAGAAACGTGTGGTGCTGAGTGTATAACTTGTGTGCAACAATGAACAAGGAGGAAATATAGACATTATTTTGAATTTGTGAAAGTGTTTTAGAAAGTAACTTCAAAGTAAAGTAATTAGTAATGTGATTACTTTTCAATGAAGAAATCAGTAAAGTCATTTGATTACAATTTAAAGAGAAGTAATTTGAAGTAAATTACTTCTTTGTGTAACTATGTCAACTTTCTGAGAATATTTAATCTCAACTATCCTTACATATTTTTTTGCAGGCACTACAGAGTGTGCTCTGCAGTTTCCAGACCCCTATATCTATTGGGATACATTGATGAAGATCTGCGTTTTTATATTTGCCTTTGTGGCTCCTCTTCTCATCATCACTGTGTGCTACACGCTGATGGTCCTGCGTCTTAAGAGCGTACGTCTGCTCTCGGGCTCGCGGGAAAAAGATCGCAACCTGAGACGTATCACTCGCCTGGTGCTGGTTGTGGTTGCTGTGTTTGTGGTCTGCTGGACACCCATACACATCTTCATCTTGGTCAAAGCTCTTGCTCCTGGAGTGCCAGAGACAACTGCAGTCATGGCTGCCTACTTCTTCTGTGTGGCACTGGGCTACACAAATAGTAGCCTCAACCCCATCCTATATGCTTTTCTTGATGAGAACTTCAAGAGGTGCTTCAGGGACTTCTGCTGCCCTGGCCAAACCGCAGGGGACAGGCATGGCGTTAGCCGAGTCAGGAGCACTCTCCGAGAACACATGTGCCCAGCAGAGGGCAAAGGAGAGGGAAGCCACGGTAGACCTGTATGACTAGCCGTGGAGCTGTCCTCATTTCATGGTCTGGAGGACTCAAATGACCTGGGACTAACACAGATCACCACGGCTATCTAAGTAGGTGCTACTTTAAAGCGACCATGCCCTTTAGGTCAGGAACATATACGGTAAAAAGGGGCTAACTTAACTATTGCTAGAGCAAAGAGGAATGCTTTGTCTTGTTTTGTACAATCTAAGCTAATCTAATTATGATTCATATTCAAATGTTTAGGTCTGATCTGATGCTTATCGTCCCATTCAAATCTTTGTTAGTTGCTTTATTGAATATCACATTTTGAATACCCCTTACAATGAAACCTCATGTTGAAAGTCTCATGTTCATGCAGAGCTGTAGTTCTGCTATGGACCCTAATATGAGTAATGTTATCAGTCCTTTGGCATATATAGTATATTACTATGAAACATTTGAATTCAAATATACACTCACTGAGCACTTTATTAGGAACACCTGTACACCTACTTATTCATACGATTATCTAATCAGCCAATCGTGTGGCAGCAGTACATTGCATTAAATCATTCAGATATGGGTCAGGAGCTTCAGTTAATGTTCACATCAACCATCAGAATGGAAATTTTTTTTTTTAACTCTGTGATTTTGACCATGGCATGATTGCTGGTGCCAGATAGGCTGGTTTGAGTGTTTCTGTAACTGCTGATATCCTGGGATTTTCACACACAACAGTCTCTAGAGTTTACTCAGACTGGTGCCAAAAAAACAAAAAATATCCAGTGAGTGGCAGTTCTGTGGACGGAAACACCTTTTGATGAGAGAGGTCAACAGAGAATGGCCAGACTGGTTTGAGCTGACAGAAAAGCTATGGTAAATCAGATAACCACTCCGTACAATTGTAGTGAGCAGAATAGCATCTCAGAATGCACATCGAGCCTTGATGCGATGGGCTACAACAGAAGAAGGCCATAGTGTTCCTAATAAAGTGCTCAGTGAGTTTATGTTTAAAAAATAATGTAGCCAAAAACAGCAACCAAACAAAACACTCCATATGTGTGCATCTGTTTGTAAATTGTCAAACAAGCCTTTATTTTGGATTGTGAAACAGTCCCTACATTTTATACAGTAAAAATAAATCAATGTATAATAATTAACAGTGTCACATAATTATCACTCAGGAAACTATATATCTCTAATGGGCAAATGTAGGGAAAAGGTGTTGCAGTTTTAGATTGAGTAAAGTGAGTATATTGACTTTAAAACTATTTACTGTCAGAAAAGTGCTTTATATTATGTGCATTGATATAATGATATTACTGTATGTAAAACTGTTTGAGTTGCATTAGAGGGAGTTCTTAAACTGTTGGCTGAGAGACTGATGAGAGAATCATTGATATTTAGATTTTAATTTAAAACATTATTAGTGGGGGATAATAGAAAAATACAGATTTGTGAGGTTTTTGGGGCATAGGGCTTTAAAACAACTGACTACTGAATCAACTTAGTCAGGTTGTAATACAGTGTATCATAATTTCTATGAAGATGTATCTCTAATGCATGTTTCACAATGATCTTTGAGTAGAATAAAGTCTATGTAATTACAACTTGTGATATGATTAAAAGAAAGTACAAAGTCATTTCAGTGAGAAAATAGAATTATCAGTAAAATGTCTCAAGTAAAACACTTCACACAGAGTATACATTTGCCAAGTGCTTAACGCATTATTCTAGTATTAATATTATTGATGTAAAAGTAGATTTTCTATAAGCATTTTTAATGTTACCTTTAGGTGATTGCTATGGTTGTGTTTCTCAAAGACATTGTATCATAAAACATGATAACAAGAAGCCTTCTTGTTATAGGGTGTTTTTGTACTATGTAACCTGATGCAAAATGGTTACAGTCTGTTACTGGAATATTCACTCAACGAAATATCTATTACAATGACATCATCAGTACTTTATTGCCGTAACAGTATTAGCAATTAATTGTAAAATTCTTGTTTAAACGTAATGCCTTTGTGCCTTTCATTTTTCATGGTTAATCAATGTACAGTAAATGGCATTATTGCTAACATTTCATATATTTGTTTATCTTCTATGCTTTACAGTGTGATATTTAGGACAATAAAATGCAGACTGAGAGAAGCTTCATTCAGCTGCACTGTACTTTCAGTAATGTGCTTGTACTACTAGGCTATATAACAGATTTTGAATATAAGCAAATTGGCCTCTTGGCTTGTGTTTTAACATGTGCAATATTTAAAATGGCTGTTTGAAATCAACACAAATGAGCTTTGCTATGCCATCAGTTGTACCATGCTTGTATAATATTACCTGTATTTGAAAATTATATTGTCAATAAATTAAGCTGTAAAAAATTAGTCATAAGTTTAATAATTAATAAATATGGGATAAATATTTGAAATTATGGACATTTCATCTATTATGTGTCAATGATGTGTCCAAAAAACCATAAAAGATGACAAAGCCAGACGAGAGAAGTGTAACCATGTAACAAAGGCATTATTACCATGGCAACTCATTGGGCATCTTATAGATAAACTCAAACAGCAAGACACATGCTTTTTTCCCCCACACCTTTGATGTTAGTTAGTATAATGAGAATACCTTAAAGATGTCAGAGAAGATGTCATTATGATGGGCTTTTGAAATCAATGAACATTGCTTCTAACATTAGTTTTACTTTTAGAGAATAGCTGTGATTCATAGTAAATAAAATTATTTATATAGTTATACTTTTTAACAAAATAGAAATTATATAAAACATTCACTGTAGATATACATTTCATATGCATGCTAAACCTGAAATGAAAGTATAGGCTTCAGAGAACAGAATTGGTTAGTTCTGTTACAGAGCTGTTGTTCTAGTACCATGTCTTATTATGTGCACATTAACAGTTTTTCCGAGACAGCTCTTTCAAACTCAGTTAAATCTAGCTCTTGATAAGTCTGATGGACTGTTAGCGTTGCCATGGTAGACTTTAATAAACATAGTGCTCCAAGGCCACACTGCGTGGTTGTGAAACATCTGTTTGTCAGAACAGCATGCCTACACAATCTGTGAGGTGCATTAGGTGTGATTACAAATATATTTTAAGAGTTTAGTGTGCTAATTACATTGACTTGTCAGTGATGTGTTCTATCACATTTTGTATCGAAACAGGGTGATGCTAGCTTAAGTGGGTCTTCAGGTGAAATGGGCCAGATCAGGTTGGAGTGTCATACCGTAGCTCTTTAAGATTCAGTATCCAATTACTGCAAACTATTTTAACCACAATAGTTCTTGACATGATTAATCTGTTTCCATTGGTTTGAGTTTGTTAAACTAGGCAGGGCAAATTATTTTACAGAGGCTGGATGGGAAAAGAAGAGGATAAGTGCCCTGGCATTCTAACTGCACCTTTAAACTTATAAGGTTTATGCAAGTAACTATTGAACATCTAAATATATTATGAATTGCAACCTGGTCTCATAGAATCACATTAGTTACTCACACAATGCTTTCTTATGACATCAAACACTTTGATTTGCAAAACAACCAAAATATTGGATGAAAAAGACAATTTAGTTGTTGGCCCATTTTAGTAAACCCACATCAGTTAAAACTGGCTAAAATGAACAATTTCATAAAATTATTTAGAAGATATTTTGATGGTTCCTTTCATTAAAACTGTTCAAATAATATTGGAGGAATCTAAACTCAAGTTTAGATATGTTATATTAGTATTGTATGAATGCAGTATCCATAAATGTTCTCAAATACACACAACCACATTACCTGAACCGGACTCTCACAAGCACTCATGTACAATTTATTACAACTAGTTTCAAGTGTAAAAATACATTTACACATAAAATTACAATTGAAAATAAATTACTATTACGTTGTCACGGCTGCTTATCAGCCATGCATCAGTGATGGTATATAAAGTCTTTACACAACAATATAGTATTTGTTTCACAAGTCCACACACACACACAAACACACGTGCACACACACACACAAGGAGCTTCACACAGAATCATAACAGCAAGTTGAGTGAGTTTTAGTAAAAGGAGTTGCCTTTTGTCATATATAATCCTACAAATCCACCTCAGTCTCTCTCAACTCAACCTCCTCCACTACACATATTTTAACACATTTATTTGTAATGCCATAATACATTTCTATCAGGAAGACTTGAGTGAAATTTAATATGACATTTATTTGATGAATATAAAACAGAAATGTAATGTCTCTCTTTGGTGTAAGCCCCATCTGGCGGTCCGAAGAAGTTGTACTCGGAACCGTCATATCCTGCCAGAGATAGGAGGCAGGGGCGAGGAGCCTACCCCCATGCAGGATGGGACTCAACTGGTGGTGGTGGGGTGATGGAGGTTGCCGTGTTAGCACACTGAAACAGCAATGTGATAGATTGTGAGCAGACTTATAAAGCATTGGCTTACATGTGATTGGCTAGGAGTTACCTAGCTAATGGTGCGATGATGTACAGCTGCTAGTCTTCCCGCTAGAACTACACTGCGCTTACATTTCTTGTAATGCAATGTTACTAATTACCAAAACACTTCATACATGTCTCATAATCAGCACATTCTACCATAACACAGCATACATTCTCATCCAGCAAACACAACAGTTTGTTGTTCATAACACAATGACCTTAAAAACACTAAATATCTAAAATATTATATATTATGTATTTATTTTTTGCCAAAATCTTGGATTTTTACAAACATTTACAAAAATGCACAGGATGTGCAGGATGCACTGCAGCGCAAGTTATATGTGAACAAAAGACAAATGTGATGATTCAATTAGACTTTTTCGGTCATTTCTGAATACAGTAGGTCAACAGTGTCAACATACACAAAAAAAAAAAAAGAAATACTCAATTCAAATGACTAGTAATGCTAGTCAATGCGGTCCTCTGCATTTGGCTGCAAGTTCTCATCTACATCACATCGAATGTTTTCTCTGATGATACACCTTGGGAAGACCTCTAACATTGGGTATTCCTCTCAACTGTCTTACACATACACACTCCTCTTTCTTTTCCTTGCCCTACCAGTCTACCTGCTCTTTCAATCATGTTTGCATAATGCAATCATTACAAAGCTGGCCACTTTTACAGTATATAGTTCATCACAACATTGATACTGTAAAGCAAAACTGCTGTAGGAAATTTGGTAGTATAAATGTACACGGGATGGGTTAAAGTGCCCGCGTACCTCCACCATTATATGTTGGAAAACAGTATGTGTGAGCTAGGAATTAAATTAAACTGTCCTTATTCTACATTATTATATAAGGAAATTTATAATGGAATTAGTCATTTTCGACAACCATTATAAGCATGATAAATGACAAATAACTAGATTATTTGTCTGAATAAAATTCTCCACCATTAAAATCATAATACAACGTCTCGTTGTATCCGCTCATAAATTTCTATTGTAAGGAATTAGCTTTAATAAGGGAATTATGATTAATTCACTTATTGGAGTAATATTATTTTCATGACTTATTGAAAATAATATTACACATATTTTAGGTATAGCTTTGAAGCAAAATCTTTTAAAAACAGGTATGACATTATTTATCAAAATATACCACAGTCAAATTATCTTTGAATGCAGACAAACTTTATTGCTATTCTAAACATAAAACTAATCTAACACATACAACATGAAACAGGTTGGTGAGTAGTGACAGAATGTGAAGTAAATAATCAATATAGAGAAAATGAACTTTATGGAGTCTGTTGACAATGCCTTAAGAACCATTTATCCTTCTTTGAGCCTAAATAGATTTGCAATCGGATTACCCAAAGTATTTAACTAATATACCAGCACTTTGAGCAAAAGTCTAGAGATGTACTTGCGTGTCATTGCGTTTCCTTGCGTTGCCTTTCCTCATGTTGCTTGGTTCTTTGGCGTTTGTAGAAAGTTTGTTTTCGTCTATGTCTTGGACTCTGTAATGATCGTGGATAGTTGTTGTCTGGATGGATGATGAGGTTGCTTCCTCAGGACTTGTGCCCCGAGTTTTCCCTGGACTCTACATGGCACGGAGGATCTGGAAGAAGCAAGAGAGCCGAAGAGAGAGGAGACCACGAGGGTTCCAAGAGAGCGTTGCAAGAGAGAAGAGGAAAGAAGAGACAGTTCTTCCATGGTAGGGAAGTTTGAACTGAAATTGGCCGCACCCCAAAGCTGTCCTGAGCCAATCAGAAGTGACTTTTCAGAGTCACATGGTCGACTGGTCTGTCCTTTTCAAAGTTGATTTACAATCCTTTGTGTGAAGGATCCTTTCAACTCTAGCTCAAAAATAGTGCATGTTTAATCATGAACTTTTATATCTTGAAAACGGTGCAAGAGTCATGACATTCGTTGTCATCAACATTCTCTATGTAAACAAGCAAGCATTTACATACTAAATGCGACATACTTTCATGTCTATTATACGTGTAAGTAACAAAACATGAAAATCCCTGATTACAAATCATACTGGTTAATTCATTGGTTTTACAACATGGATAAAACATTACACGTTATGAGAAACCTGATTGTCAGGGTATATTATCAGGTTAAGCCTTAAATAGTTATCATTCTTAGTAGAATGAGATGAATAATACAAGATTAAAAATTATAATCATTGATTTGTCAGTTATAAGTGATTACAAATCACTTCATATATTTTAAAAGGTACATCAGGCTATAATCATTAATTTGTCAGTTATAAAAGTAATCACAGGTCAAAGTAATTTTCAGAATTATCTAGCAAGGCTAGGTATTGTGTACATTGCAGGTTTAAATGCATTCTGTACATTTTAGAGGGTTAACTCAGCTAAGTACAAAGTTCATGGATTCCTTTTAGCTGATGTTTGCAGAATAATGAGGATCTCATGACTAATTATCATCCAGAATAAAGTCATAGAATTGGTGTTGTTTTGTTCATTGTAATTCAGGAGGATCTCACAAGGGAACCTTTCAAAGCAAACCTGCTTTTGATCTGTTTGGAAGTTCAGAAGGTCATGCTGAGGGGCCTCTCTGACCAATGACCCTTTTTGCTTTAAATCATGCCTTTTCAGTCTCTTTGCAGAGAATGGACTTGATAGCAGTGTCAGGCCAGAACCATTAAATGTGGGGGTATTTCCTCAGAAGCATGAAGTTCTGAAGTCACATGCTATCTGGAAAATTCTCTTTTGTTAGTTTTATTGGCCAGATGTGAGACTCGTTGGTGCCTTAGTCCTTTAATTTATGATGTTGAGGAATTCCAGGATTAAAAGGTTGGGTTTTCTAGATTGAAGTCATTTTGCAAGCAATTCTTCTGCCTCTAATATCCTACACTGCTGAGTTGCTTTTTCTAATTGACTATCATAATCCTGTCTTTTTCAATTTCTTTTACTGTTTTGAACACAAATTTAACAGTTTTGTAACAGTATGTAAAAGTGTGCAAAATTGGCTGTGGATACACAGAGTTTTGCAAATGGTTGAGTTTAAGTGAGAAAAGATTTCATGAATTTTGTGGTCATTGAATGCATTTTGTACCAAAGCACTGACAAGATAATCCACAGTTTATTCCACATACACTGATTTTGTGTTGGCAGCATGAAGAGTTTTGAAAATGTACATTAGGTATTGAGAAAAGCACATGCAATCGGAAAAAATAAATAAATAAATAAAAATCTGTAGATGAAAAATAATCTTAAAAGAACACAATTCTTTGTTCACAATGATGGTTTTGCTATGCAGATTCACTGGCCCATTTGTCTAAATGCATGGCCTATTTTACCTGAAAAGGTACTTTTGACATTTAAATAGCTCTTGGGCTTAAACAGTAGGTTTTTGTTACATATTATCAACATGAAATGATAAAAGAGAACTAAATTAACAAACAAAGAGCAGTCTGAGAAATGTGCATAGAGATCTGAAAGCTGTTCTAGATGATTTACCAAAAAAGAGGTCCACTTTAGCTGACATCACCCTACCATTTTTCCATCTTACATCTCTGACTGGAATGGAGTTATTTTACTTGTGATAAACATGGAATTAACAGCATATTACTTTTCTCCCTCCATGCAATCTTTCCCCACCCACCCATGATGGTTAACTAACAGGGTTGGGTGTAATCCAATTACAAATTAACTACTTACTGTAATCTAATTACTCTAAGTAAAAAATAACAAGTAGTGCAAAGCATTACATTTTAAATACTTGTAGTCAGATTACAGTTACTGGCTTTTAATTAATTTAATTACTTTTACGTACATTATAGGATTATGCTTATTTGTAATATATTATTTATGAAGATTACATGAATTATGGCAGAACGAGTCATTGTGAGGTGCTGATTGCATAACTTGTGTGTAACAATGAACGAGAGAGAAATATAGACATTATTTTGAATTTTTTTGAGCTGACAATTGTTTGAGAAAGTAACTTAAATGTAAAGTAATGTGATTACCTTTTTAATGAAGTAATTAGTAATCTAAATAACTTTAGAGAAATAATTAGTCATTTGTAGTGGATTACTATTTTTAAGTAAATAACCCAACACTGTTAACTAAATGACTGAATAAAGAAACATTATTTGTAACATACTTCTACTAAATACATTTCACAAAATAATTAAATACTATCAACTGCTTTTTGAAAATAATTCAGGATTTTGCCCTTTGTAAGGTTTGCAAATTATAATGAGGGCTTTTAAATTATGACTCTTTGAATGAATAGAAATAATTCCTTACCTTCATTTGATCACTTTAGACATTATTTCAATCTCAAACACAACAATCATCATTGTTTATCTTGAATTATCATTGCTTGTCTAAAAATAACAGACTAATTATTGAATGCATTCATTCATAGGGTCAATAAATAAGTAGTAAACTAAACTACTAAATTGTTGGTAATTACTGCTGTACCGCTTGTCAATGTGAATCAGTGGTGACTTTATTATGATGTGTATTCTATGAGCACCCGGAACAAGTCCGACGTGATGCTCAGTATTTAAATACCATTATTAATCAAAACATAGCAGTAAAAAGTCCAGTTAAAAATTAACCGAATATGCGGTCGGAGCAAGCAGGTGCCTACTCCCAACCTGGGGTGCTTTCCTGAAAGCATCATTAGCGAACTATGGTCGCAAGTTTCACCATTACCAACATTGTTCAACGATTTGCCGTTTCCCGAAACCGTAGTTCCAACGAATATTCGCTAACAGCGTCGCAAAGTTGTGTACAGCTCTCGACCTGTGGTTAGAAGTTCCTTGTTAAGGCCGTTTCACATGGGATGCGGCAAGCATCTAGTTCATTTTCAATGAGAGGCACGCGGAAAGCGGCAAATCGCAGGAAGTTTTGCTAGCGTTGCGCAGGCGGCGCGCAAGCAGTGTTTGTACACCCAAAATCCTACCGCTTTCACGTGCACGGCTCTTAGTGACAGGTGGCGCGAGAGATACAAATATTTTTTCTTTCTCTGAGCGGCTGCGGCAACCGTGTCTGGCTTAGCCAATAAGTGAATGCTTTATTCATAGCCAATCATAAAAAATTTAACTGAACAAATTTGATATAACTACTATATGAACTATATACACAGTTAAAGAAACAATGTGAGCGCAACTATGGCAAGAGCCGCCCCTGAAATCACGACACTAGCACCGCTTTGACTGCACAAAACGCTTCCTCTACTAGAGAAAGTGGCTGCCGCGTGGCGATTCCACTGCTTGCAGCGTCCTGTGTCAAACGGCCTTTAGTTTGTAGTGTCAACGTCATTGATTTCGCCACGGGTGGGGTGTGTTCCATTCAGAGTTATTACCCCTATGACCTATTACCTTCAAAGACTTCACCATCCACTTTGAGAGCTTTGAAATGCTTGAAGTTGTGGTGCTCAAAGTAAGTTTTATTGGAAATTCAGTTTGAAACGATCTTCTCGAAGTGCCCTCCGAAGGCATTATGACGTTTGGCACATAGGATTGGCTTAGTTTTCACGTAGAAAAGGTGAATTATTTTATTATTTACAAGCGACTATCTTTGTTACATTTTCCAAAGAGAAATTTCACATATGGCTATATATGTAAAACACAATATGCATGTTAATGGTTTTCACGGGTATAAAAAGTTATCTGTACTGTACATACAGTATATGCAACATATCTGCAGTACTTTGAGTATAGTGTCAGAAAAGCGCTAAGTGTAAAATTCATTCATTTACATATTTCAAAATATTACACTTTCATATGTAAAACATAATTTCCCAAATCACAGTGTAATTTTATATAGCCAATATGCCCAAATATTGGAACAATAATTGTAGAAATATACATGCATGGCCATATATCTGATTTCTTTATGGGATAACATGTCTGTGTAAGTGGTTTTGTGTTTATTGTGAGGTGTTCACCGACGTAAAATATAACAGAATATGGAATATTGTCAGTTGGCTTTGTTATAGAAAACAAATATATGCTTTGTGTTTGCAGAAGTCTTTCAATTAATGTTTGCAGGGTAAAAAACATAGGCCAAGGTAGGAAATTACACAAAATGTTTATTACAAGTTATGTCAGTCAGATGAAATAATAGAAAATACAGTAACCAAACTGTATTGAAAAAAGAAAAAAGTAACCAAACATTTTCTGAATAAAATGTTCTCTTCTGCTCCTGCAGGATGCATTGTGCCTTCATGTGGATTCAGTGGATCATCATCATCAGTAGCAGCAGCATCTTCATCATCAACAGTATGACCCCCCACTCCCTCCTCAAGAAGTTTAATACATTTCCGTGACTGCAATGTTGTGACTGGAGTTTTGGGGAAGTCAGCATGGTGTTCATAAGCTGTAACAGCAAAGGTGTTACTGCTTTCACAGCCTTGTTGACCTAAGACTTGCTGAGCCACAGGCCATCACCAACCACCTCCATAAAACTTCCCACAGCACAATAACACAGTGCAGCTAAGAACTGCACTGCTGGACTTAAGGCGTATTTTCTTCTTGTGGCCCTCTGAAGGTGTGGTTTCACAACCTGCAGCAATTCAAGGATCTTGGTCCATGGAATCCGGAATTTTCTTATGACGTCGTCATCAGATAGAGGGTCAAGCGGGGAGAAATTTGTCCTTATGTAGGCATTTACATACACTACCTGACTTCTGCGTCACCTTCTGTGCTCAGGCTGTAGGATTCTTTGTAAAGCTGCCATTGTTGAGCATTTGATACACACATAGATACTGTATTTATTAGGAGAGTCATTAATACACCTGCATCTGAGGAATGGATAGAAACACCTTGGTGGCTAATAATCATCTAAATTAACTAGCTAAATGTGAGTGTTTCCTCAATGATTTGTGACAGTAATAGGGGCACAGCTTAATTTGATTATCTAATTATTGTATTCATCTGTTAATGGGTTTTTGGTTTTAAAGTAGGCTGCTTTCATGCTGTTTTTTTTTTTTTTTTTTTTTTTTTTTTTGTCAGTTTTCATGCTGTGGCTTGGGGAAAATGAGAAGGCCTCTTTAGAATTGTCTGAGGATTTAAATAAAGGATGTGTTTTGTGTCATGTTTGGTTTATATTATCCTGGCTATTATCTTGTGTATTGAGATAATCTTTACATAGCCAGCTTTAGTTACTTGCCTGTTGAAGTGTATGTGATGGTGGGTCATCACCACTGCAAAACAATAAAGGTTTGTATTTCATTCCATACATAGGATTCTTAATCACACTTACAGTATCAAATGTATTAAATTACATTATTCTGGTAGTTGATAATGAAGTAATGATATTGCATGACATGATTCACACAATAATTGCTTACATTTGATCTGGCATTCCAATGCTACTGTGATGCACCAAGTCACAAGTATCACCTATTATGTGCTCATTTCTACATGTTAAACTACTGGATGAACTCAAAACACATGTTAAAAAATGACAGAGTATTTTTGGTCATCAAATGGGATATTATATTTTGTATTTAAATTCAGATTGTGAAGGGTTTTAACTTCTCTGTCACTGAAAAGCAACTTGAAAATCGTATGTTTGTTGCGATGCAACACCACACAGCATCACCAGAGCCCCATTTGCCAGACCAGTCTGTATCTTTCACTCCATATCTATTTTATTCTATATCTTTCATTGTGTCAAGAATAAAAGTGGCATTCTTATTGGTTTTGAAAAGTGTGCATATGTGCTCAAGTGCCCCAGAGGTAAGAGGGAAACCCCACTATTGCAGCTCAATGCTGCGCGAAGTCGCGATGAAAACAAACACACCAGCAACAGAGGAAATGTGAAATTGATAAAGTGAAACAACAGAGAACGTCTCGGTTACGTACGTAACCTTGGTTCCCTGAGATGAAGGGAACGAGACATTGCACTTATTAACGCATATGGGAGTGACTTGTTACACAACCTAGTTGAAACCTCTCTATAATAATGCCAGTATTCTAATATTGGCTATGGTGTTTGAGCCCTGCCTGTATTGTCATGCTGGAGGGTCATGTCAGGATGAGCCTGCAGGAAGGGTACCACATGAGGGAGGAGGATATCTTCCCTGTAATGCACAGCGTTGAGATTGCCTGCAATTACAACAAGCTCAGTCCGATGATGCTGTGACACACCGCCCCAGACCATGATGGACCCTCCACCTCCAAATCGATCCCGCTCCAGAGCACAGGCCTTGGTGTAATGCTCATTCCTTAGACGATATACGCGAGTCCGACCATCACCCCTGGTGAGACAAAACCGTGACTCGTCAGTGAAGAGCACTTTTTGCCAGTCCTGTCTGGTCCATCGAAGGTGGGTTTGTGCCCATAGGCGACATTGTTGCCGGTGATGTCTGGTAAGGGCCTGCCTTACAACAGGCCTACAAGCCCTCAGTCCAGCCTCTCTCAGCCTATTGCAGACAGTCTGATCATTGATGGAGAGATTGTGAGTTCCTGGTGTAACTCGGGTAGTTGTTGTTGCCATCCTGTACCTGTCCCGCAGGTGTGATATTCGGATGTACCGATCCTGTGCAGGTGTTGTTACACATGGTCTGCCACTGCGAGGATGATCAGCTGTCCTTCCTGTCTCCCTGTAGCGCTGTCTTAGGTGTCTCACTGTATGGACATTGCAATTTATTGCCCTGGCCACATCTGCAGTCCTCATGCCTCCATGCAGCATGCCTAAGGCATGTTCACGTAGATGTGCAGGGACCCTGGGCATCTTTCTTTTGGTGTTTTTCAGAGTCAGTAGAAAGGTCTCTTTAGTGTCCTAAGTTTTTTATAACTGTGACCTTAATTGCCTACCGTCTGTATGCTGTTAGTGTCTTAACGACCGTTCCACAGGTGCATGTTCATTAATTGTTTATGGTTCATTGAACAAGCATGGAAAACATTGTTTAAACCCTTTACAATAAAGATCTGTAAAGTTATTTGGATTTTTACAAAATTATCTTTAAAATACAGTATCCTGAAAAAGAGTTTATATGTATGATATAAGTATTATATTAATATATACATATCACATACTTTTAATATTTGTAGTATTTTAAAGATTCAATATTGCAAATTAATCGCAACATTTTTCAAAATTAGCTGGAAAAATAAAGGGCATCTTGTTCAGTGACCATTGCTGATGGTGCCAGAATGTGGTAACAAATGAAGGTTTTGTGTGAAATGAGTTAGTCACTGAATCAATGATCAAAAGAACATTTTAATCCTTTAAAATTTGTATGTCTACAGAAAGAGAATTTAGTAGAGGTTTTAAGCATTATAAGAACAAAGAAAATCTATAATTTCCCTACAGTTTGTGAGCTGCTGACCATGGCTTTTATAAAAAGACAACAATAACAGTCTTATAATTATTATGAGTTTCAATAACGTCTTCATGTACTGTATAAAAAAGCATGTCTACATATCTATTCACTTCAGTAAAGTGTTTTAAGAACACAGCAGATCTATATTTTTTCCTACAGTTTGTCGACTGCACACCAACATAGAGGTAAAAAACAGGAGCTGATTTTAAAAATAGCTACATATTTAACACAGATCTAGTAATCTGCTTAAACTGGCAAAAACAACCGATCAAACTATTACCTCACAAACATAATGTAAAAAGCATAGCTTAATGAAGACTCAGGCTCTGATATAAACTCCACTTACAATGTGTGCTTAAAAAGATTGTCCTTTGTTTGTTTTTTCTGCAGTGCATTTCACGTAATGCTGCTAATCAAGAACGATATGCCGATAAATAGCTCTTATTTGTGAGTTGATTAGACTGCCTGACTGACGCTCAATTACGTAAGGGTTGTTTCGGCTCATGAAACTCACCTGTGATTGGCTGGATGGTTGCTCAATCAGCCCAAAGTAACAAAACACAAAGAATAGTGTATACAAAACTGCCATTTGCACTCAATATGGGTTTAATTCTGTCTGTTGCAGACCCATCCCAGGAGGCCAAGTCAACAGATGAGAAATCTGTTAAAACAGGAGAAAATAAGGAGATGGGAGAAAAAGTGTCTATTCATCTCAACTCCTCAGTCATTTTTTTTATTCAACATTTCTTAATGTCAGTTTGCTTTAAAAACAATAACATTATATTTTTCAATGTTCTTGTGTCATCTTTTTTTCCCTTTTGCACATTCTTAAATTCTTTGTACATAACACAATCTACATAAAATCAGCATTACACATCATCACTATTATCCTTTTTCTTCAACATGAATTCAATCCCATTTGTACAATAGTTCAATTTAGACCACATTGACAATACTTAATTTAACATGACAGCAGTAGAGAATATTAAATATCTGTATGTATTCACATATATCTGAGACATTCTCTATGAATATTAATTGATTTCACCTTTTAAAGTGTCATTTGTTTCAGTTTAAGTGCATTTCACAGCATGCATGTCTCTGTAATAGACATTCACTATCGTGTGCAATACGTCACATGATCAGAGGAGCGCACCAATCTAAGAACATTAAGTAAGAGTAATACAACTTGTAAAACTGTTTTGAACTAAAAATTGAGCAGGTGAACCAAGCATCACAAACAACTGGAGCCTTCAACAGCTAACTTTAAACATACTGGAGCAAAAGGAATCAGCATTTTTACATCAAACTCAGCAAATTACCACTCTGGATGACAAATAAAACATTTGTCATTTAAACACTCGATCCATACATATTTTATATGTTTTGTACATTATTTGTGAGGCATCCCTGTTAAAACAGGAGAAAATAAGGAGACGAGAGAAAAGTTGTCAATTCGTCTCAACTCTAGTGATCGTTCATGAATGATCCGTTCATTTTGAACGAATCTTTTATGTGACTCAGAAGAACGAGTAATCTCAGAGAGTGATTAATTCATTTTGTGTTGGCCGCACGTTTGTTATGTGAAAACCGTATAGGCGCTGTACAGGAAACAGAAATTATTAGTTCACCTTTCAATTTTGGTCCGAGTCGTTCATTCTTTTGTCACGTGACAGCCGTTAGGCTATGCATTGCTCACATAGGAAACAGAAATTCTTGTCCAAGTTGTTCGCTCTTTTGTCGTGACAGCCGTATGTGACAAAAGAACGAACGACTCGGATCAGATGACTCAGGAGGTGAACTAATCATTCTGTTTCTCATAATTTGTCCTTGGCTGCATTATCATTTTTTCCTTATTGGAACTATAATCAAAGTTTGCATAAGTAGACGTGTTGGGGGGATTTGGCTATTGAAAATTTAACATTTTAATTTAATTCTGCTCAAATGAACGAAATGACTTGAATACAGATTCATTCATTTTGCTGAACGAGACTTGTCACTACTCAATCCGTACCGGAAACACGATTTGTACTGCGCATGTGTGAAAATGTGTCTAGTTCCTGTCTGAAGTATGTCGAAACAATTTACGGCAATTGTTGACAGTTGTTGTTTGACACTACCCGATCAATACTGGAAATAGTTCTTTACTAGTGATTCTCTTGATATAAATACACTTTTCTGGTTAAATATTTCAAGGTTAATATGTGGCACAAATTAAAAAGAAATAGAAAAATTAAATAAAATTAAACTAAATAGTTTACCTTTGTTAGACCCCATTTGGGAAATACAGATGTGTATATAAGTGTGTACTCACTCACTCAATCACTCACTCACTCACTCACTCACTCACTCAATCATCTACTGCAATTGAGGAACATGGCATTGACCTTCAGGCCTTTTTCATCAAGTTCATCACAGTATGACAAAAATGTTTCCATGTCCTCTTGACACTGAAATATAAACAAAAAGTCATCCTTTGCATTAGAGAATTCACCCCCCAGGACCTTCCTGGGGGCATTTTGTTGTTCATCACTGTTCATCTGCAGAAAAGCAGGCTCTCTCACATCCCCATGGAATAAGTCTCTGCGACTGTGTACCCAGTACCTCGCTGTATGAAGGTCTCTCACAATGGTTGGCTGTTGCACCTGGTGAAGTAAAGTAAATATATATATATATAATTGCACATAGACTAATTAAACTATTTATCCAGCATGCATGCAACTGCTTGATATATGACCACTAAAATCATTTACCTTATCAGTGTCCTCTTCAACCACAACTCTTCTGCTGGGCGACAGTTTTGTAGTGGTGGATTTTGACACCCTAAAGACAGGCTCAAGGGTTCCCTGAAGGAGTTGGGATGCTTCTTCTGTCCAGTATGCAAATCTCTGTCCATGTCTTTGGAAAATATGTAAATGTATATGCACTCTATTTGTATAACACCTTTCTAGTATCACTTTGCCAAACAGTGACTTAATACAGCCAAGATACTGAAATTTTATCTGTAGAGTCTGTCATAACCTTCTAGGCAAAACCTCTCCGTCGGCTGAATGCACCACAACTGGAGAATCAATGGCACCTCCTCCTAAAAACACACACATACAAAAAAAAAAAAAGTGACATATACCAGTAGTTTGATGGCATACTTGTGTGAAAATCCAGTTTACCTCTGTGAACGTTAATGGACATGACGTACAGGAGCTGAGAGCATACTATGAAATACAAATAACACTGTAAGACTTTGATTTTATTATCTAACAGCTTTGACAAATTAAACATTCTTACCATCAGCATGTAGACACCACAGATATTCCCTGTACACTGTTGAGGATAAAACAGGAAAAGGAAAAGTGCATCCACAGTTAGTTTTAAAAACAACTGCTAGCTTGTTTAAACATGTATACATACATACTTAAATTAGCTTTACACAATTCCATCATTTAAAACATACCCCAAAGTCTCTTCCTGTTTTTTCAGTCCAGGATCCTGGGTCAATGAAGGTTGCAATGTGTCTGGCATACCAAAGAAAACACAAAATACATAATGTGTAATTAAATAATCAGTTCTGTAGCCTGAGAACGAGGCTCTTATATGAATTTGAAGCCTGAGAACGAGGCTCTTATACGAACTTGAAGCCTGAGAACGAGGCTCTTATCCGAACTTGAAGCCTGAGAACGAGGCTCCTTTTGGAAATTGTAACAAAATAACATGCCTGGAACAAGGCCAGTAAATTAATTCTATTTAGTCTCAACCTAAATATGGTTCTGTAAGTCTCATCTAAAACTTACAGGCGAACAATGCACTGGGTCCACATTGTTGTCCTTCCAGGTGGCAACAACATAGAGGTCCACAATATGAAAATGTTTTCCCTTATGGAAAGAACATTATAAGTTATTAAACATGCATGCATCCAAATACATACTTTTAAAAGAAGATATAATAGTATAAAGTACATGTCTTCGCGCAGCTTCTTCCACAATCTTGAGGTAAGCATTTCCGATCTGAAATTAATTGCAGAAAGATTACATCCCTGTGAAAGCTGCCATGTGTAAAATTATGCATTATATGGGAATTAGTTTTTTATGCAGTAAACTAAGACACTAAACATACACACATTAGATTCCATGCACTGGCTTAAACCCAGGCTCCAGAAGTCTTCTCGTGCGAGGCATAATTTGCCTTGTTTTACGATCAGTTCTCCTGATGGCTGATTTTTGTCCAACACATGCTTTAACTAAAAATAAAGAACATTTGACATGATTAAGTAATGGTTATCATTTAAATATGCAAAGTGTCACTAAATAGACAAAATGCTTACCAGTTCATCTAGAATAGGGCCCAAGTCCTTCTCCCACTTTGCACCTGAACAAGCATATGGATGCTCTATCTGCCATTTCAATGTTGAGTAACAGTGGTCCTGGAGAATCATCCTCTCAGCTGGTCCATCTGATGATACACAAATACGTGACAATTAGTAACAACAGGAATTACAAAAAAAAAATATCCAATTTTTCTGAATCTAGCATTTAATTGTAAACTGTTTTATACAGAGTTTTTTGAACACTCTTACATTTCAATCTGTAGTATGTCCTCAGTCTTGACACACTGACCCTCTGGCAAGTTGAACCTTTCACAATAGTGGCTACCCCTTTGGAAGAGATGCTGGCCACAGTATATGGTCCTTGGTGCTGACTTATAAATGTGTCTCCTGTCCATCATTTCTTGGGGTCCCGTGAGAGCAGAACATCATCACCGGCCTGAACTGAATATACTCGGACATACTTGCGCTTGCGATTTTGGAATGATTTTGTTGCATGCTCTGTGCTCTCTCTATGTTGCGAAGAACCTACAAAAAAAAGAACAGTACCCAAAAATGAAAACTCATTGAAAACAAATACAGAATTCTCTGGTCTCTTCTCTTGATGGGATTTATTTTTGAAACCAACAGATCAATGGAGTCTCAGTCAGGCCAAGGTAGAACAATAAGGAAAAAGATTTATTCATTACTATGTAACAAAGAGAGAGGGAGTATGGCTTCACATGAAAATTCAATTGCTTGTCTAACTAGAGAGGCCAAGCATAGGTTTTTAAGTATCCTATCTCTGACAGGAGAGGGTGGTAGTTACCCGCCCCAGTTTATGTAGGTCACACCGAGTCACCTCCGTCGTCAATTCTTTGCCTGGTGATGCTATCTACTGAGGCAGAAAATGCTAAAGTGATAGTGACACTCTGAACACACACAAACACAGTCCCAGAAACATTACATTACATACATTACTCTAAATATACAGTGTAACAGTGACATAACAAGAGCTCAGAGAAGCAGAATCATAGCAAAGAAAATACATAGATCAGCCTATGCCTAGGTCTAATTCCGATATTAGTCACTAATTAATTTACCTTTATTATTCAAATACAAACCATTTCATTAAGGAGTTTCATCTTATTGACTCTGGTGTCGATATCATCTTCCAGGTCAGCAACTTCAAAATTATCTCCCATGGGACAGGCATTCATGACCTCTGGCAGACGTGGGTGTCAAAGTAGGGACAGTGTCTAGTCGAGTACTGATCACATAGGAAGCTTCCCATTAACTATTACATTTGTATTAAAGGGAAAAACTCCACCCTTGACATTAAATATTAAATAAATTCATCAATTCAGTTTTACCATTGACAACTAACCATAGACATTATAAATATAAATAAGTAAGCATGTTAAGACACAACTTGCTTTGCAGTGTTGATTCCATACACCACAGCAGGAAGGTGGAGATCCCAGTCATTATGGTTGTCATTCACATACTTCCTGAGAGTACGCTTGTTATTCTGATCGGTTCTTTTATCCTGTACATATCAATGCATTTATAAAGTTGATGAATAACCACAAGACAACAATAGATCTTACAGGACAGATATCCAAAGAGTTACCTGTCCATTGGTCTGGGGATGGTAAGCACTGGAGACAGCATGTTTGATTTTCAGCGTACTGAAAATGCTGTTGTTGAGCTGCAGAGGGATCATCAGTTAAATTTGCAGGATTGGAGTAATTGTAGACAACAACATATATGTTGAGACTAGAGTAGGGGGAAAAAACATAATTAAACCATTACAAAACTTCACCTTGTTGACAAACTCCTTCCCTTGGTCTGTAATGATTTTCCTATCCATGCCGAAAAAGTACAACTTTGTGGTTATTATTGCAGACATATAAGCTGCTGTCTTAGATTGAATGGGTTCTGCAATCACCCACTTGGTGTACAGGTCTGTCATGGTAAGTACATACTTGATGTTGCGTGCTGTTTCTGGCAGTGGTCAAATCAAATCCAAACCAAGCACCTCCCAAGATTCTTTTACCTGCATGGCACAAAATTTGCATAGCCAAATGCTGGTAAAATTGTACACAAGCTTGAAACTAGCATCAGTATTCTAAATCATTGTAAGCAGTACCTTAATGGAATGCAAGACTGGCACAACAGTCTTGATGGGGTCATTCAACTGGCAGCGGTGACAAGATCTGACCTAAAAAGCAAAACAAATTTTTTGAACAAAATGTCTAGAAAAATAGCCAGTTGATACAAGTTGGTAATGACAATAAATATAACTTCTAAATCAAGGAGGTATCTACCAATCAGAGGTGGCAAAAATAGACACATTCTTAAGTATAGATACTTGTAAAGAAAAAAAACTGGAAAAAGTAGAAGTAAAAGTAAAGTACCACCTCTGTAGTACATTACCCATTCTTTCACCTCCTGGATAATTGTAGGCCAATAGTATCCAGCAATAACCCTGTTTTGAGTGCCTCTGATGCCACTTTGATTGCCAGTCCCAGGGTTATTGTGGCACTCCGTAAGAACAGACCTCTTCTCTTCCTCTGACAGGACAACTAGCCGAATGTACTGCCTACTGGGGCTGATGTAGAAGAGTCTGTCATCTGTTTTAAGAGGATAAAAGAAAAAGTTGCAGTTAAAAGTAAAAAGAAAAAGATCATATTATTATCTGATATCTGACAGATTAAACTACATTATAGTCACTGTATATTAATACCCAGATATGGGAGCTGAACAAGTACAGTTAACGTAGCTTGATATTTGAAACAAAATTTGTGAATTAAGCACATGACCCTGGTTGTCCCAGACAGTCAGTTCTCTTTTTTCATTATAAAATCTCTTGGTACTTATAGTTACCTTTGATGGTAAAATTCATAGACGCCCGTTTCACCTTCCAACGCTCTGTGGAATTGTCAGGAATTTCTCCTTTTAAGAGAAATTCTTAAATTTGTACATAAAACACAAAAGAATCCATATTTATATCTGTCACTCTCCACCATGTCTCTATAAATCAAGCACATATATTGTTGAAAGGAAAGCTTTATTTTTGTTTGCAAAACAGCTTAAAACTGAATTTTTTTTTTTTTTTTTTTCAAGAGTCACACTCTGTAGCTGATGATGCAAAATTCTGGAGATCACAGTGGAATAACGATTTGTGTTTGCTCATGGTTCTGAGAGATCTGCAGGGGTAGCAACGTTAAAGAACACTTTTTCTGGAAATGTTTTGGAGGCATTTTCAGATCCTTTTGGTCATTTTTTATGTTTACTTATTTCTTGGACTAATTTAGTTTTTATATTGGTTAATATTTATGGATACAACCTTAATACAGAGAGTGACAAACTTTTTGAGTCTTTAGAAGATAGAATTTCATTCTGATCTCAGAAGTACCCACAGGCATTCTTGCTGGTGGGTGGTGATTTTAATATTACTTTAAATGACATGGTTGACAGATGGCCTCCTAAGCAGTCGGGTTCATCCAGTAATACGTTGAAAACTTTTATGCAAAAATACAATCTGATTGATATTTGGAGGGAGATGCACCCTAGTCAGAATATTTATACCTGGAGCAGTAAAAATGGCACGAGGCACTCTCGCATAGACTTTTGGTTGGTTGCAGGTAGCATTCCAAAGGAGAATGTTTTAGTAAATATTCTTGTTACTCCCCTAACAGACAACAAGGCAATTTTTATAAATATTAGATTCTCCTCTTTTGTAGCGTCACATCGTAGTTCATTTTGGAAAATGAACACTTCTTACTTAAGGCATGATTCAGTTAAATTAGAACTTAAAAAAATAATTTATTTACACTGGGATTTGGCACAAAAGGAAGGAGCATTTGGTAGATATTGGGAACTTTTAAAATATGAAGTTGGTAAATATCTAAGGTCCTATGGTGTTCTGCTTTCTAAACTCAACAGAATTTCAGAGGAGCAAATTGTGTCTGAAATCACTTCTCTTTCTATGGTGTCTCCTGACAGGCTCTCACCTGAGGAGAGATTGCAATTGATTGGTCTTCGTTATAAATTAGATGAGATTTATGAACGTAAAGCAAAAGGGGCCTTTGTCAGGTCGAGAGTTAAGTGGTTAGAAAAAGGTGAACAAAATTCCTCATATTTCTTCAGTCTTGAAAGACAACAGGGTAAACGTAACACAATTCACCGCCTGAACGTTAATGGTCATGTTACTGATGATTTTCAAACTATTTCTCACTTCTGTCATAACTTTTTTGCTAATCTTTATAAATCCAACTATTGTGCTGATACTGCCACTTCCTTTTTAGATTCCTTAGAAAGTGTAAATTCAATTAGTGCTATAGAAAAAGATTTTTGTGATCAGGATATACTCTTAGAAGAGGTAGCTGATGCTATAAAACATCTCAAATGTAACAAGTCACCTGGCAATGATGGCATTACAACAGAATTCTATAAACAATTCTCAGATATTCTTGCCCCTTTTCATTTGAAAGTATTTATTGAATGCATTAAAAACCACAAACTTCCTCCCAGTATGACTCAAGGAATAATTTCCCTCATTCCTAAACAGAACAAAGATTAGCTTTTTATTGACAATTGGCACCCAATACGTTTATAAATAATGATTATAAGATTTTGGCTCATTGGCTCAAACATTATCTGTTTGCAGTTCTTTTCCTTTTTTTAATGTCATTTAATTCTCAAAATTTGTTAATTTGTTCAATTTAAGTTATGTCCCACCCCCAGCTTTTTTTTCTCTCTCTCTCTCTCTCTCTCTCTTTTTGTATGTATTTTGTTGTTGACTGTTATTACTTATGTACTGTTTTGAGCATCAATAAAAAAAAAACATTTTTAACAGTTAAAAAAATCGAGCACATGCGCAGTACAAATCGTGACAGTAAAGTCGTCCCTGTAGAACACTGTTGTAAAAACGTTGGCGATGACAGGAAGTGACAGCAAACTTGAGTTTTCGCACATGCGCAGTACAAATCGTGTTATCCAAGTCAGTAAAATGATCTGATCTTGCCATCGCTACTCAACTCAGTCGTTTTGAAGAGGCATGAGCAGAAACGCTGCTTTACCCGCAATCTTTTTTTTTATTTATATTTTTTATTGAACTTTAATAAGGACAAAACATAATTTACATACAAGAGTACATATAACCATATACAGTATGTCAGGGGTTAAAAAAAAAAAGAAAGAAAGAAAAAATAAACACCTATTAAACAGCTGTAAAGTTTTCTTTGCTTTTAAGTTTCTACTTTTGGATATTGTTTCTAAATATATTTTAACCGATTTAAAATTGTTTATAATTTGGCATTTTTTCATTCCATTTGACTTTATGAATATAATAACGGGCAATTATAATAATTAAATCAAATATAAACAAAATATTTTTATCACCATCAAATGAAAAACATTTGAGCATAACATCAACTTCCTCAAAGTTAACAAGAATCATAGCTTTTCTTTGTAAGTAATTATTGAGTTCTTTCCAAAACATTTGGATCTTGGGACACTCCCAAAATAGATAATTAATAGTCTCAGGGGAAATTTTCCAAAAAACACAAATATCTTCCATGTTCACTTTAAAACGCTGTACCACAAGTGACTTAACTGGGTAAACTCGATGGAAAATTTTATATGAAACATTTTTCACTTTATTTGTGATGCAATACTTATGAGGTGTCATCCAGATTTTACTCCAATCAAGGCGTTTTTAAATAGAGAATTCCAGTGAGTAGTAACAGCAAGTATATTTTTAGATTGAAGACTAGATTTATGACTATACATAAGAGTCCATGAAAGTAATGCTTGTTTGTGGAAACTTGCAAGTTTAATGGGTATTTCGTTAATATCATAATCACATTTCAGTATGAACTCTATTATATATGTATATATATAATATATAAAGTTAGGTACTGTATACCATATACTTTGCTTATTTTTTAAATAATTTTGGAGCCATTTTATTTTAAATATCATGTTAGAGGTCTTAAAATCCAAAACATTCAATCCTCCTTCAATTTTTGACCTACAAATATTTTCTTTTTTAATATAGTGTGATTTGTTCTTCCAAATAAATCTAAAAAGTTTGGTGTCTATCATTTTAATTAATGAGGGGGGTATATCCAACACTTGAGCAGTAGAAACCAACCTAGATAAACCCTCAGCTTTAACCAGTAACACACGACCAGTTAAAGAGATATCTCTCATCAGCCATGAATTCAGTCCTTTTTCAAATGATTGAATGATAGGAGTGAAGTTTAACTAATTTCTGACTTCCATATTTTTAGATATCTTGATACCCAAATATCTGACAACTTCTTTCACGGGAATACTGCATACTGCTGTAAAGTTACAGTAACCTAGAGCCATAAGATCACATTTATTAATATTCAGGGAAAGACCAGATACAGATGAAAATAACTGCAGACACTTAATTGCTTTTTCAATTTCAGTATAGTCTCTTACTAATTTTCTTGGATAAAAGAGTTACAATGTTCTCTTGCATCTCAAGAAGCGATGGCTCGTCTCTCACTTTTTTGGAACGAGGTTTTTCTGGCGTGTCATCCATATCTGGCATACACTGAAGATCTTTCTCAAAGGTGTACGAGTACGAGTGATCTGCCATCTAAATGTCATTACTTATCCCTTCATCTTGACTTTTTTGTGTCTCCACTGATTTCGATGTTTTAGAAGCAGCCTTCTCTTTTCATTTAATGGCACCACCAGAGCTGTTGACCGTACTCGGTTCCATTTTGTGAGAGGAAATCGATATACGACCGAGGGGGAATGATTCCAAAACCTATCGTCTGGTTAACAATCCAATGTAAAATACATGTAGTCCATAAAGTATGACAATTAATTCCTCCCTTCACAAATATTTGGAAAAAACACCCCTAAGACATCCGCAATTAAGAAAGATCATCCACCTTGGCCGCCATCTTGCCGCCACTCACTTTACCCACAATCTCACAAAATCCCTCATCAGACATGAGAACGTCAGAATAAAAGTCCCTCAGTTCGAGAATATGAGTCCTAGTGCACTTTGCAACCTTTTTAACTTATTCTGTATAAATAAATTCCTAAACATTATGAACATCACTTTCTAACAAGAAATACAATTAAAAATGACACAAATGCACACATACTTTGTGTGTGTCACATGTCGCTTATATGAATTTAAACCATCAGATTTGTGCACAGCCAGGGTAAACTGCACCTTATCTTTGTGTTTGGAAGCATTTTGTAAATTAGACACTGTTCTCCGTAGTCCTTCAAATAAACGCACTGCACCTATGAGACGCAAATTCCTTGAGCGCGCACTTGAGTGCATGTGCTCGCACTGCTGTTGTCCAGCACACATTTGGCCGAACAAATATTATTTTACATAAGGCTGACATTTACATGGATTTATAATAGGTATCTCAAAATAAATAAATAAATAATTGGTTTAGAGCTAGGGGCCCTTTGGGTTTAGAAGACCCTGGTCAAAGGCTCAATTGGCGCGGTGGTTAATCTGTCCCTGAGTACCATACTCCTAACCACTGAATTGTTATTCTGATACATTTTAACCATTATTTTATATATACTTTTGTAGATGGAGGCTACGAAGTTTGGAGCTAAAGAAATGAAGAAGGCATATAAACAGGTGAAGATTGATTAGATTGAAGGTATTCAGAAATTATCATCTTGATATTGACTGTTTGTATAATTATGCTTTAATGTGATCAATAGTAAACTATGTTGACTTCTCATTACTAATTTGACTAATAGGACCTGCGAGATCAACTGGTAGACATGATGGAAGAGGCCAATGAGGTGCAGGAATCCCTCAGTCGCAGCTATGGCACACCAGAAATTGATGAGAATGAACTGGAAGCAGGTAGTTGTGTGTAAGTTCTGTATGTGTACATGTACAGTATGTGTGTATTTGGAGCTTAGGGCTTCACTTTTGTTCTCTGTTTCAGAGTTGGATGCTCTGGGAGATGAGTTACTACTGGATGATGACAGCTCTTACCTAGATGAGGCCATGTCTGCATCCTCCATTCCCGAAGGAATGCCCAGTGATACTCAAACCAATAAGGTACAGATTGCATTGATAAAAGGATGACTAGACAAACATATTCAGTAACATGTCAGTATTTGTCTTTGTGACATTTGTTAAATACATTTTTTATGATGGCATTCTGGTTGATGAGTTTGGCCTACCCTGCCACATAGAGGAGGATAAACACAGTTCTCTAGTGTTTTGTTTATGTATGTAAGAGGAAGTTTTTCCTGAAAAACATCTGTATTGGTGTATGGTATTGGACATGTTTTGAAAAATGAAGAAAAAATATGCACATCCAACCCAATTTGTGCACAGGTGCAAGACACAATGCAATCAACAAAGAAAACATTTTAAGTGTCTGCATACCCAAAAATAAAATGCTTTGATGCCCCTGAGTGTGCCTTGCTTTACTTCACTCAAGACTTGTGATTATCTTTGATCTGTTGATTCTGTTGACAGAATTAGTGGGGGAAATGCAACTACAACCCCAATTCTGAAAAAGTTGGGACAGTATGAAAATTTCTAATAAAAACAAAAAGGAGTGATTTGTAAATTATATTCATCCTTTGCTATACTGAAAGCACTACAACTAAACATTATGTGATGTTTTACCTTGTGAATTTCATAGTTTTTAAATTTTTTAAATACAGTAATTTCAAATCAGATGATTACAACATACTCCAAAAACGTTGGGACAGTCGAGTGTTTACCACTGTGAAACATCACCATTTCTTCTAATAACACTTATTAAGCATTTGGGTACTGAGGACACACGTTTGTTAAGTTTAGAAAGTGGAATTTTCCCCCATTCATCCATTATGCAGGTCTTCAACTGCACAATTGTAAGGGGTCTTCGTTGCCATTTGTTGTGCTTCATAATGCACCACACATTCTCAATTGGAGACAGGTCAGAACTGCAGGCAGGCCAGTCTAGCACCCACAATCTCTGCTTACACAGCCATGCACTTGTAATCTGGGCAGTATGTGGTTTGAAGTTGTCCTGCTGGAAAATTCAGGGACGTCCCTGGAAAAGACGGTGCTGGATGGCAGTATATGTTGCTCCAAAATTTATAAATACTTGTCTGCATTAAGGGTGCTCTCACAGATGTGCGAGTTACACATGCCATGGTCAATGATACCCCACCTGACTCTGATTACAGCTTGGATGGTCCTTTTCCTCTTTGGCCCAGAGAACACAACGGCTGTGTTTTTCAAAAACTATTTTAAATGTGGACTTGTCAGACCAAAAAACACAGTTCCACTGTTCTACTTTCCATCTAAGATGTGACCGAGCCCAGAGAAGTTGGCAGCGCTTCTGGACAGTGTTGATGTAGGGCTTCTGCTTTGCTTAGCAAAGTCTTAACTTGCATCTGTGGATGCAGTGGCGAGTGGTGTTGACTAACAAAGGTTACTTAAGTAATCCCAAAACCATGTTAATGATATCCATTACAGATGAATGATGCTTTTTAAGAGAGTGATGTCTGAGGGATCGGAGATTTGACCAGATTCCTTGAATCTTTTAACTATATTGTGCACTGTAGAGGGTGAAATGCCCAAAATCCTTCCAGTTTGTCTTTGGGGAACTTTGTTCTCAAAGTGCTGGATTATTTGCTAATGTATCTGTTAGCAAATTGACAAGTCTCAATGATCCTTGCTGTTGAAGGACTAGGCTGTTTTTGGAGGCTCACTGTATACTATGACATGATAGCCTCACCTGTTTAACATCTCCTGTTTCACATCGCCTTGTTATTTTAACTCGTCAAATTGTTATTAGTCTTAAATTGCCCCTGTCTCAACTTTTTTGGAGTGTGTTGCAATCATCTGATTTGAAATTACTGTACATTAAAAAAAAAAAAAGTGAAAAATTCACAAGGTAAAACATCATATACTGTTTAGTTGTAATGCTTTCAATACAGCTAATAATTTAAAAATCACTCCTTTATGTTTTTATTAGCATTTTTCATACTGTCCCAACTTTTTCAGAATCGGGGTTATAAAATTCACACCACAGTGTCTGCACCACAGACACTTGCAGCTTGTTTAGAACATTCAACACACTTCTCTGCCCTCCTCCTCCACCACCAGACACATCACTGACAGCAGATGTCTTCACCATATTTTTTTACTAATAAGGTTACAACCATCAACAATACATTCTCAGCACCTCACCCTGTCAAACACCTGTCTCCTGTATGCAACTCCTCTGTCTCTATGTTCTCTCCTCTGACTGACACTGAGGTCTTTAAACTCCTCCTCTCCAACCACCCCACCACCTGTTCCCTTGACCCCATTCCTTCTCACCTTCTCCAGGCCATCTCTCCGTCCATCTTACCTGCACTCACTCACATAATTAACACATCTCTACTTACAGGCACTTTTCCCACTACATTTAAGCAGGCTCGAATAACCCCGTTGCTGAAGAAACCCGCACTTAACCCCACACAAATAGGACATTACAGACCAGTCTCTCTCATCCCATTCATGGCAACAACACTTGAAAGGGCAGTTTTCAATCAAATCTCTGCCTATCTCTCACAGAACAAGCTGCTGGATGACAATCAGTCAGGCTTCAAAAGTGGACACTCCACCGAGACTGCCCTGCTGTCTGTCACTGAGTCGCTTAGACAGGAGAAAGCTGAATCCAGATCATCCGTCCTGAATCTACTGGAACTTTCTGCAGCCTTCGACACAGTCAACCATCAGAACTTACTCTTCACCCTCTCTTCGCTGGGCATCACAGGAACTGTGCTTGACTGGTTTAATTCCTTGTAACACTTCTCAGTGAAAGGAGGAGGCGAGAAGCAGATTTCCTGGTTCAGGTAAGCGTTTTATTCTCCCCACTGCAGCAAATACACTCTTTCAGAGCTTTCACTGTGTTCGATAATTCACACTAAAAATAAACAAACTACTTCACAAAATAAACTCTCAGCTTTGCAATAATAAGCTCTTGGCTTCACAATAGGGTCTCTGGTGCCTAGGCTCTCTCTCTCGTCTACCTGCGGCGTGGCTCTATTTATGCCGCTCTCC
Source organism: Myxocyprinus asiaticus (assembly GCF_019703515.2). NCBI lineage: Eukaryota > Metazoa > Chordata > Actinopteri > Cypriniformes > Catostomidae > Myxocyprinus > Myxocyprinus asiaticus. The sequence continues at coordinate 32,438,990 of NC_059349.1, forward strand.
CCATGCTCACTGAAATTAGAGACAGGTGTTAGACATAATTTAGCTCAGGTGTAAGCACCCTTACCGCTTTCTCTCTCTCCGGAGAGATGCTTGACCATGCCCCCGCTGCCACAATTCCCCACCGCCAGACTCAGGCCGGGGCGGCATCCAGTCTGCCTACCACTCCCCCCCCCATTCCTGGAAAGGAAGTCGGCGACAGCCATCTGCGCTCCCGGTCTGTGGACCAACTTGAACTTAAATGGCTGAAGAGCCAGATACCAACGGGTGATCCGGGCATTGGTATCTTTCATGCGGTGGAGCCACTGGAGTGGGGCGTGATCGGAACAAAGGGTGAAGGCCCGCCCCAACAGGTAGTATCAGAGAGTGAGGACAGCCCACTTGATGGCAAGACAATCCTTTTCCACGGTGCTGTACTTAGTTTCTCTCAACGAGAGCTTACGGCTAATGTACAGCACCGGGCGCTCCTCCCCCTCCACCACCTGTGAGAGTACGGCCCCCAGCCCCCTGTCTGAAGCATCTGTCTGTAAAACAAAAGGGAGAGAGAAGTCAGGTGAATGTAAAAGCGGCCCCCCGCAAAGTGCGGCTTTAACTTGCGTGAATGCCCGCTGACACTGCTCCGTCCACTGGACCGGGTCTGGAGCTCCCTTCTAAGTGAGATCAGTCAGCGGGCTGGTGACATCCGAATAATTAGGCACGAACCTTCTATAATAGCCAGCCAGCCCCAGGAACTGTCTCACCCCCTTTTTGGTCTTGGGCCTCGGGCAGGTCGCAATCGCCGCTGTCTTGTCAATTTGGGGACGCACCTGCCCATGGCCCAAGTGGAACCCCAGATACCGTACCTCCACCCGCCCAGTCACGCACTTCTTTGGGTTCGCTGAGAGTCCCGCTCGATGCAGCGATCTCAGAAACGCCCTCAGATGTTGCATGTGCCACTGCCAATCATTGCTATAAATGATGATGTCATCTAAATAGGCAGCGGCGTAAGCTGAATGCGGTCTGAGGATTCGGTCCATGAGACGCTGAAACGTAGCTGGGGCTCCAAACAAACCGAACGGAAGTGTCACAAATTGGTGTAATCCAAATGGTGTGGAGAAGGCGGCTTTTTCACGGGAAATTGGTGTCAAGGGGATCTGCCAATAACCTTTTGTCAAATCCAATGTCGAATAAAATTGAGCAGTGCCCAACCGATCGAGCAACTCATCAACGCGAGGCATTGGATACGCATCAAATTTAGACACCGCGTTGACTTTCCTATAATCCACACAGAACCGTACAGACCCGTCGCTCTTAGGCACTGGAACAACTGGGCTGGACCAATTGCTGTGGGATTCTTCAATTACCCCCATATCGAGCATTGCATCCAATTCTTCCCGAACGATTTTCTTCTTGCGTTCGTGTAATCAATAGGGGCGGCTATGTACCACGACCCCCGGCTCGGTCTCGATGTGGTGATGGATGAGGTTTGTACGTCCCGGTAGATGGGAGAACACATCCGCAAACTCCTGTTGCAACCTAGCAACCTCTGCGAGTTGACTCGGTGAGAGGTGGTCTCCGCAAGTGACCGGGGTGAACTGTTTATTTTTTGAACTCATCTCCGGTCCGAGCTCCGCCTTCTCGGGAACTACCATAGCCAACATCACGGGGACCGCCTCCCTCCACAATTTCAGGAGATTGAGGTGGTATATTTGACGTGCGCCCCCTCTATCGGTACGTTTAACCTCATAATCGAGATCTCCCACTCGTTGTGTGACCTCAAATGGTCCTTGCCACCTGGCGAGTAATTTAGAGCTTGATGTGGGAAGCAATACAAGCACTTTATCTCCCGGTGCAAATTCCCTTAGCTGAGTTCCCCTGTCATACAGTCGGCGCTGTCGTTCTTGAGCTTGGAGCAAATTCTCCTGTGTTAGCTGCCCCAAAGTGTGGAGATTTGCTCTAAGATCAAGAACGTATTGAATTTCATTTTTACTGTTTGAAGGTCCCTCCTCCCAGGCCTCTCGCAATACATCAAGCACACCGCGTGGGCGTTGCCCATACAGCAGCTCGAATGGGGAGAAGCCAGTGGAGGCTTGCGGGACCTCTCGTACTGCAAATAACAGGGGGTTGAGCCATTTATCCCAATTTCTAGCATCGTCATGCACGAACTTACGAATCATGTTTTTGAGGGTTTTATTAAATCATTCCACCAGGCCATCCGTTTGAGGATAGTATACGCTGGTGCGAATCGATTTAATACTCAACAACTCGTACAGCTCGCGTAGTGTCCGTGACATAAACGTTGTGCCCTGATCGGTGAGGATTTCTTTCAGAATCCCCACCCGGGAGATTATTTTGAAGAGTGCCTCCGCAACACTGCGTGCTGAGATGTTGCGAAGAGGCACTGCTTCCGGATATCACGTTGCATAGTCAACTAGGACCAATACAAAGTGATGTCCACGTGCTGACCGTTCTAATGGCCCGACAAGGTCCATTCCAATTCTCTCCAAGGGGACCTCACTTTCTGTCTTCAAAAAACAGCTAAAAAAAAACACATCTTTTTCATGAGCACTTAACCAGTCACTAAAAAAAAAAAAGAAAAAAAATGTCCTTGTTGCACTTCAATCTGTTTTGAATGCTATTCTGATGTTAATGAAACTTTGTAATACGGCACTTTTCCTACCACTGTCTCCTTAAGATGATTCGCTTATGTGTTCCTCTTTTGTAAGTCGCTTTGGATAAAAGCGTCTGCCAAATGAATAAATGTAAATGTAAATGTAAAATTCGCAGGACACTGGAGAACATTTTTATGGGAGTGCCCCTTCTCCCTCTGGCACAATGAGCATAGAGCAGGGGTTTTTAATCTTTGCAGACACGGGGACACCCAACCCAGACTCTTAGCCAACCCAGGGACCCTCAGTATAAAAAAAGCTAGATTTTTTCCATAACACTTTATAATAACTTTTAATTAACTGACATTTATTACATTAAATAATGCTTAACAGATCATTATCTAATGTTCATTCAAATAGTTAGAAATGTCTAACTATATTATATATCTAATAATATATAAAATCTTTGAAAGAAAACTGTATGTATCCTCTGTGGATCCCCTGCAGTACCCTCACAAACCCCCAGAGGCCTGCGGCCATAGAGGACCTAAGTGGCACTCCTGATCAAAGGGCCCGGGGTAATGTTTCAAAGATGTAAATAATCAAATTCTGCAACAAAAAGGCAAATACCCATGGGGAACAAACCAAAAAATAATAAAACATAATAATCACTTCAATACAGACTGAGATCAAATTGTAAAAACCTGTACATAGCTAGACAAATTAAATAACACAAAAGGAAAAATAAACAATAAAATAAAAAGTTATATTGGTTATATGGAACCATATTTGTCTAATATATGTGTATTTTTATTAATAATGCAAATGACCATATGCAATACAGTATTTGTTGTAAAAATACAAATGACTGACTTGAGGATTTTTAAGGCTGTGAAACAATGGGACAGCACCATTTAAAAAACATGCAGGTGGGGTGGTGTTTTCAAAACGCTACATTTATAGATTCACATTTTTAACAAAATCGTCCAATTATTTAAAACAAAACAATAATTTCCCCCCTTAATTATTAGACCAAATTTCACAATTTCCCGAAGAAATAACACATATGACAGATATTTGTTATTTTGTTGTATGCTTCATTCCAAAAGATCTGCACCAAACTGCAACACAAAAACAGATGTTTTACAGTTTCTGCAACAGTTTTACACAAATAGGATATGTTTGAATTAACAACATCAAATCTTACTCTCAAATATTCGTTAGCTGACCCCATGTATGTAATGAAGTATTGAAAACAGAGACCTTCTATACCGTCTGCGCCGTTACCATTGTAGAGACTATGGTAGAGACGGTCAACTAGCGTGTTACGACAGTAAGTCACCGTTTGCAGTTTTCAAACAAATGAATGGGGAGAGCCGTAAACTGACACCCATCTGTCGCAAAATTTTCCGAGTCTTCTCTTGTAAAACAGCAACTTTATCGTAGTAAACTCCACACATAGTTAACTCCAAAAGGACTATTTAGTGTGAAAACAAATGTTGAAGATTAGCGGACATGTGGTCAGTTCACTAAGCGATGAGCTGTTTCCTCACAAAAGCAGTTTATTCAGCACACTGATGCATCTCCTCCATAGACATCCATTTAAAAAAACGGCCTCTTGTATCCTCGCCAGTGTCCCGCCCCCTGTCTATTGGACCCCCGCTTTATGGTATGTACACCACCCTCGTAAGGTATGTAGAAGGGTTCTGATTAAAAAGGAAAAAGAAAAGGCGTGGCACGCACAAGTACCTCACTTCCGGTTGCAAATGTACACACGGTGAAGTGGGATAGCTAACAGTGTGCCGATATGGCGGAGAACACCTTGACAGTGACAGTTGCTCATGGTAAATATAACTGACCACCTTTAACATCATTGACATATATCGAATGTAAATATAGTCGCTCTTATTGTTGAGGTTATTTTATACGTCTTAGTAGAATTGAAAATGAAGCTAGCTGTACATCAGCTTAACATCACTCTAAACTAGAGGCGTTTGTTTCGCTATAAGTAAATATCGAATTAACATGTTTAATTTTAGATGAGTGCACTGTCTCATTAAAGTACGCTGTGTGATAAATGTAAAGGTTGGATTCGCAGATGAAATATGCCAGCTAGCTCTCTGGCTTGGTTAGACATCATTTTGAATATTTAACCTGTCCACTGCCTTTGATTTATTGACCGTTTTTATCTTAGGCACGACCAAACATAACATCACTTTAACTGCACAAGATGGACACGAACCCTTATTAAAGGATTTATGTGAGGCACTGACAGAAGCCACAGGAGTACCAGCACCATCCCAGAAAATTATATTTAAAGGTACTATGCTCTGCTTTTGGCTAGAGGTTAAAGTGCACCTCCGTTTTTTGCTTCCTGTGTTGGTTATACTGTACTTACTTGTAAATGCTCACCTGTGTTTTGGGTATAAACACAACAGTAATGATCAAAGGGTGAGTAAACGTTTATCTTTCAGAGGTTGCGAACTCAAAACAGAGGAATGTTTGAAATAAAAGTATCATTATGTATGTATTCCAATGCAACAAAAACACCGTGTGACTGAATGTAAGAATATCTGCATCAATTAAATTGTAACTCGCTGTATGTTGTTCTGACTTGCTTCATGCCTTCTCCAACTACAGGGAAATCTTTGAAAGAGATGGAGGAATCTCTGTCAAGCTTTGGATTAAAGCAGGGTTGTAAACTAATGATGATTGGAAAGAGGGTAAGATGTGCATTGTATATAAATCCACATATATGTATTGTTAATTGTCTAATAAAGACTTGACTGTATTATCTTTGGGTCTGTTTGGGTCAAACAAGCTACTTGCCTTATTTTTATAGAACAGCCCAGAAGAGGAAGCTGAGCTTAAAAAGCTCAAAGACATAGAAAAGTCAGTGGAACAAACAGCCAAAAAGCTTGAGAAAGTGGATGGTGAACTGAACGGACTGAAGAATGTAAGACATAGGAAATGTAATTTTAACCGTCGCTCTTTTTCTCCTTATGCTTAATATTTACTATTCAATGGATAATTTCCAGGGTTTTCTTGCAAAGGATTTGCAGGCCGAGGCTCTTAACAAACTGGACCACAGAGTGAAAGTTGCCGCTGAGCAGTTCATGAAACTTCTGGAGGAGATTGATGGAATTGTAATTTGCATTTTTTTTATTTTTACAAAACTGATTTTTAGATTTTGCAATATAATGAATATACACTCACTGAGCACTTTATTAGGAACACCTGTACACCTACTTGTTCATGCGGTTATCTAATCAGTCAATTGCTGGCATGCAGATACGAGTCAGGAGCTTAAGTGAATGTTCACATCAACCGTCAGAATGAGTAAAAAATGTGACCTCAGTGATTTAGAGCATGGCATGATTGTTGGTGCCAGATGGGCTGGTTTGAGTATTTCTTTAACTGCTGGGACTCTTGGGATTTTCACGTAAAACAGTCTCTATAGCTTATTTAGAATGGAGCCAAAAACAAAAAACATCCACTGAGCGGCAGTTCTGCGGACGGAAACACCTTGTTGATGACAGAGGTCTACGGTGAATGGCCAGACTGGTTCGAGCTGATAGAAAGACTACGGTATCTCAGATATCCACTCTGTACAATTGTAGTGAGCAGAATAGCATCTCAGAATGCACAACACGTCGAATCTTGAGGCGGATGTGCTACAACAGCAGAAGACCACATTGGGCACTTTATTAGGACTGTAGTGTTTCTAATAAAGTGCTCAGTGAGAGTATTTAAATAGTTATTTCATTATGAATGGCTGTTATTCAGTAATTTAATTTTACAAAACGCTTGTGCACTTTTTAATTGTAATGATAAAACCTTTTTTTGTGTGTGCAGAATTTGCCTGAGAGTTTTAGTGATTGCAGGATGAAAAAGAAAGGACTTGTGAAAACTGTACAGGTAGGAGTATAACTTCTCAATATAGTGATAATATTATACACATTCACCTCAGACTATTATGCAGTATACAGTTTTTAAACCAAACTCCCGATTTTTAATACCCACCTGATTTAAAAAAAAAAAATAATAATATCTTATTCCTCATACGCAGGGTTTCTTAGCTCAGTGTGACAAAATTGAAGCTGGAATATCAGATCACTTGGCTAAGATTCAGACAAAAAATTTAGCATTAGCAGAGTGATCGTGAAGACTCCTGACATCAGTAGTTACTCGAGTTGCTCTGTGAGCAACTGAAGAACCCGAGAGCTTCGGCACTGGAGGTGGTCCTGCAGCTTGCCTACATCCCATGTCCTACACATACCTGTCCAAGGAATAATGGAGCGATTTCAAAAACTCCCCCCCTTCAGATTTTTAATGCTAAGTGTTGGAAATGCTTATGCTTATTTAGTGAAGAATACATGTGATAAGAGTGATAAAATGCTTTTATCATCTTGATAAGCTGAACCACTGATCAACACAGCTCTCTCTCATACAATTTTGTGACAGACATTTAAATCACAGGCTTATCATTTTGGTGAAAGAGAAAAAATAATGGTGCTACAAGATCTATCTCACCTAATTAAGTGATCTAATTTATAAGTTGTTGTTTTTTTTAGGTGTAAGTATTTTATTTGGCTTTTCACTCTACATAATCAGTATTGTGCAGTAAAAGATTTGGATAAAAATTATTTTAAGAAATTGAACTTGGGAAAAGGCGTGTATCCTGATATTCCTTGTATTGTTTTTGTCATGATTAAATCTCAGGGTGCTTAAAACCACTGTGGTTGTTTTCAATGATTTATGTCTCCAATATTGTTGTGAAATTCACAAAAGAAATTTAAATGTTTCAAGACAACTTTCTAACATGTGTTGTCCCAGTAATTTAAAGGAATTCACCCAAAAATGAACTTTCACTCATTTACTCACCCTCATGCCATCCCAGATGAGTCAATATTAAACAGTCAACAGATCAATATTTAAGTATTTTTTTTTACTATCAATCACCACTTTCACTTCTTTTGTTTTTGGTGATTTGCATTCTTTGTGCATATCACCGCCTACTGGGCTGGGAGTTGAATTTATAGAAAAAAGAACTTAAATATTGATATGTTTCTCACCCACACTTATCATTTTGCTTCAGATGATACGGATTTAAACACTGGAGTCTTATGGATTACTTTAATGCTGACTTTATGTGCATTTTGGAGCTTCACATTTTTTGTATGGACCTACAAAGCTGAAATGTTCTTCTAAAAATCTGTTTGTGTTCAGCAGAAGAAAAATAATGTCATACACATCTGGGATGGCATGAGGATAAGTAAATGATGAGAGGATTTTCATTTTTGGGTGAACTATCCCTTTAAGCATTCATCTCATTTGGCAGTTTGTCTTATTATTTGATTTCTCTTATCTCAGAATATTGATTCTGTATAATCCTAAATCAGAGTTTAAATTATATCTTCACTGTAAATTATACCTTATTAACATACAAACTAAAACATTACATTCTGTTATGAAAATTTGATGACTAACATACCTTTATTTTCAAATAGTTTATCAATTACAAAACGTAAATTTCCAGCAACTACACTGAAGTCATAATTCCAGGATTTATTTCCCAACATTTACATACCAGAACAGCAGACGTTTTAAGTTTCTCACAGAGTGTGATTTATGTGTATTTCATAAATATGTACAAGTTTACTTATACTGTTTAAGATAAGTCCATAAGTAAGGTCAAATGATCTTGCCTTTCTTATGTATCGCCTTGCACTAACCCATTAATGTGGGAAAAGGATACAATTAAACACGTTGTAGTATTACATTGTAGTTGCATTAGTGTCATTATAGTGTCCAGCCCTGTCCTAATCATCCTTGTCTTTAGCACCGTGCTTCAGGATACGTGTGAATTCCACATAGTTGAAGTTTCCTTTCTTGTCAATTGGGGCCTCTCTAAATAGCTCGTCTACTTCTTCATCTGTGAATCTGTCTCCCATGGTGGTTAAGAGCTCCCTCAGGTAGTCCTCCTGAATAAAACCTTATACCAAATATTTAGCAAATGGGTTTATGCATTACGTATAAATGCAGTGTCCAAGTGAACAAGTGTCATGTGCATTATGCATAATGAAAATAACAAATGCAAAACAAACACAGGAGCTAAATCAATGTTTATATGTTATATAACTCATTTTAGTAATAGCCTACTAAACAATATAAAAAAAAAATTGCTTCACTAAAAATAGGCCAAACACAAATGTAAACCAAGTACAGAGTTAAATCAATGTTTATGTAAAATCATTTTGGTGATACAGAATAATTAAAAACAGAAACAGTTTTCGTTGTTATTTTCAGTAGATTGGTGTCCATTTTTTGGTCATGCTTACCTGTGCCCTCCTCGTCAAAACAAGCAAAGGCATTTTTGATGACATCTTCAGGGTCTGTGCCATTAAGTTTCTCTCCAAACATTGTGAGGAACATTGTGAAGTTTATGGGACCAGGGGCTTCATTCATCATCGCCTCAAGGTATTCATCTGTAGGGTTCTTACCTAGTAACAAAATAACAACCTGTCAGTAGATGAAAGCCAGTTTGTGTCTGATTAAAGGGATAGTTCACCCAAAAATGAAAATTCTCTCATCATTTACTCACCCTCATGCCATCCCATATGTGTATGACTTACGTTCTTCAGCAGAACACAAAGATAGTTATAAGGATATCTCAGCTCTGTAGGTCCTTTCAATTCAAGTGAATGGTGACCAGAACTTTCAAGCTTCAAAAAGCACATAAAGGCAGTGTAAAGGAATTCATATGACTCCCGTGGTTTAATCAGTGTCTTCTGAAGCAATATGATAGGTGTGGGTGAGGAACAGATCAATATTTATGTCCTTATATATATAAGTCCTTTTTTACTATAAATTCCCCTCCCTGCCCAATAGGTGGGGATATACACAAAGAATGTGAATCGGCAAAAACAAAAAAACAATCTAGAAGTGAAAGTGGAGATTTATAGGATTTAAATACTGATCTGTTTCTCACCAACACTTATCACTTCTGAAGATATAAATTTAAGCAATGGAGTCATATGGATTAATTTTAGGTGGCCTTTGTGTGCTTTTTGGCGCTTCAAAGGTCTGGTCACCATTCACTTTCATTGTGAGGAACAACAGAGTGGAGATATTCTCCTAAAAATCTTTGTGTTTTGCAGAAGAAAGAAAGTCTTACACATCTGGGATGGCATGAGTGTGAGTAAATGATGAGAGAATTTTCATTTTTGGGTGAACTATTCCTTTAAGGCTTAGTTTTTTTTTTTTTACTTACCAACACTTCTTTACCCTTACCTAATGAGGCCAACATATCATGCAGATCCTCCTTATCTATGAAACCATCACGGTTCTGGTCAATCATATTGAAGGCTTCCTTGAATTCTTGGATCTGTGACTGGTCGAACATGGCAAACACGTTTGAGGTAGCCCGCTGGGGGCGCTTTTTGGTGGTTTTCCCCTTAGCCCTTTTGCTAGACATTTTGATAGTTCTGTGCGGTTAAAACTGAAATACAGAGGAAAAATTGCTTGTTAATTTTGCACGTGAGAAAGACCATACATATATTCAGCAAATAATATAAGAGTACAAGGGCATTATTAAAATATGCTGCCACATTAAATGATAAACATTCACTTAATTTACGTTCATTCAGCATTCATGCCAACCATAACAACTACTTTCACCTCATTTAAAACAACACGTCGATTACTAACATTAATATAACATTAGCAGAACAGCTGAGAGCTAGCTAGTTGTCAACAACTGAGCACTAACATAATGTAAAGCTTATTATTCGTTATTATCATCAGCTTATTTTTAAATATCAGTAGTGTTATTTCTTTCCGCATTTTTGGCATAGATAAAGTCTGTGTAATAAGAGTACTATAGCTTGTTTTGTTGACAGGAAGCAGCAGAACACATAACCTCTAATGCGCTAGCTAGCAAGGTAACATTATTGTTTAAGTAATCTGTGTCGAGTGTAAACAAATATAAAACTATAAGTTAAAATACAACTCGAAAATGACTTCAAACGGCATCACGATGTCTTAACTGTTTTTAAATTACACATACCTATCCCGGTAAAATAGGCAGAACGCCTCAGCAACGGTTACCACGCTGGTTACTGATTGAAACGCTACAGCACCCCTTTGAAGGTTAGTGCAATGGTAAAGTCTCATCGACATCACATTACATCACGGACTGGAATATCCCATGAGTTGTCCCGTAGGGGTGGGTGCAAATTATCCAACTGGAAGAATGCCATAGTGCATGGTAGTATGGGTGGTGTATTGTTGTAGAAAGGTCGGTGTGTTAGTTTGTGTTCACTATTATGGTGTTCTATGAATTATAAGCCAGAGACTTAAAAAAAAAAAAAAAAAAAAAAAAACAATGTGAATAACATGTTGGCCATTTAAAAAAATTGCTATGGTTTTTCTAAACACATGTATTATATAAAATAAAGCACATTCTAAAGAGCTACATACGTATAATTTATTAACATTGTTCTAATAGGACATTGGAGGAATAGATTGTACTAAAGAGTATAAATATTGCTTTTTATTATATATATATATATATATATATATATATATATATATATATATATATATATATATATATATATATATATATATATAAAAAGCAGTCCAACAGTAAAAGAAGCAATGGCTGTTTCCATTTAAAAATGTTGGAATGCTGCTCTGTTGTTTAATTGTGCGTATACTTTGAATTTCGCGCGTTATCAGAGTTCACATGTTGAAACTGCCTGCCTTTTTGTCAGGGTCTAAATTTAACAGACCCACTGGCCATACAAGGTCGTGCCTGTTCACTGCAATCTGCAGAGTGGCAGCATTATTTTTGTTCAGTGGAGTCCCGTCCTGTTGGCTGCCCCATACCCGCAGCTGTGTCTGGATTTTCACTCGCTTCTCATTTTTTTGGAGTTTGCCCCGTCTTCCTTATTTTTCCTGCAATTTTGACTTGGTAAGTGACAGTATTTTTTCTAATAGAGGCCAGCCCTGGTCCAGGTTAAAGAAAATGAAGTGTTTAAGTGAAATGTAATTGTATTAATTAGTTACCACCACAACATACAAAATTAGATATTGAACAAATTGTTGTCAGATAGACTTTGTGTATTTGGATCAGATATGTATGGTCTGTATCATATTTTTTAATGTTCATATTGATATAATGAATATAATGATATTAAGACCTTTTAACTTTTAACAAAGTATATGTCTGTTAAACTATTTGGAAAAATCTAATTATAAAACAAGACACTGTAAAAACATATTAAAATACTGAACATGCGTAGTTTTTCTGAAGACTGATAACTGACAGCCTAATAGATAAACTTACATTCTTGATAAAAATGGATTCAGATGTTTATGATTTTGTGCATATGAAATAACACTCAATGGGAATTGTACTTGAAGCTGCAAACGGAGATAGAGAAAGTGGTCCTTGGGCCAAACTAAAAAGCACCCTCAGGATGTCAGGATCCTTAAAACTACAAATGGCACAGCAGGAACGGGACCTTGAGACGCACTATGAGAGCACCTATCACCAAAGCTCCTTGTCATCTGTTAGCCGGCAGTCTTATGCTGCTTATGTGAGCGGCCATGGGTAAGAGGACAGTGGGGACAAATGTCCCTGTGCTCATGCTGCCCCAAAGAATGGCTCCTGTAGAGCAACCCCTTACTACCCCTGACCTACAGCTCTGCTTTTTTATCAGTGCTTTTTCTGCGCTGCTTTTTCCCGCTGCTTATTCCACTTCTTATTTGGATTTATATAATATATGACGTAACTACATCATAACCCTTTCATTTTAACCCAATGACAATTATTTGTTTGCTTTAAATTATATTTTCTTTAATTATCTGTTATCAGTTTAACTTTAGATCTTAGTGATTGCGATAACAACATAGACTAACAATAAGTACAACCAATTAAAACATACATTCTATGTAGAGTCAGCTGCAAAAGGACTTTGTTTTTATATGACACTGAAATAGGGATATTATTCGAACTTTTGCCAGCTGGCTAACAAAAAAATGATTGGTAGTCTGAGCAGCTGGTACATTGCAGAAGTACTTTTATGCTGCTCTCAGAGCTGTGTATTTTGAGTTTGGGGACTATGTTCATATTTAGATCAGAAGCTTTTGTTATAGAAGAACCTATTTGCTGTTGAGGACTACATGACCCTGTGGCAGGAAGAATCTGAGCCTCTGTGGGAATGAGCCAAAGTTATTAATGGTCTCAAGGATTATTTATGGTCACTGAAACATGAAATCACAGAAGTTGGGCTGGACTGTAACTGTACATAAGCTCTACAACACTTTGCTGAGCTACCTGTGAGTCAAATATTGAAAAAAAATAATCAAAAGTGACACTGTTGAAGCACTCAGAAAACTGATATTGTTATTATTTTCCATGATGGCTGTTATTTGTATAGCAATGGCCACCTAGATGCTCTGAAGAAGACACACTCTCTTTACACTGATGTGGTCTGAAGCTTGTCTGATTTCTGCTGTTTTGTGGTTAACTTATTTATAGTTGTAGAATATGTTCCTGATAATAATTTTAAACTGTTATGAATATATGTAAATATATCTAACAAGAAGGTAAAAACTTTTGAAACCTGCCCATTTATATTTATGTAGCACTTCCGTTTTACGGTATTACTGAATGAAACAAATCTTGAGAATGACTGAAGGCTGCAGTTATGCCAAGATATTTTGTAAAAGAGTAAGAGATAAAAAGACCAGTCTCTCAAATACCAGACTGGTATTCAAATAGTGCTCTGTGTTTTATCTGTAAACCAGTCTTAATTCCATAATAATGCTGGTAGTTGTGACTCATGGATGAATGTCAACATTAGCATACCACCAGGTTTATCACCTGCTGACATCTGTTTCCAGGAATGTTTGTTTCTCATGGTCATGGTCTTACTTTTACCAACAATCAGAACATATTGTGTGCATTAAAAGAGAAAAAAATAGTTATTTAATAATAATGAAGAACATAGCAACATAGTGAGGTGAAGTGCTTTACACAATAACAAAATCCCTTTTCAAAGTGCTGCTGCTTTCAGGCTTTTAAATATCATTTTTAATACATGCTTAATATAGTAAGCATCTCTGCTAATATTTAGGCTACCTTCCACTAACACACTAAGATAAACTTTCAAGTGACTCGATTTCACCCTTATCCATTAACGCTGCTGTAATATTGTAAAGTTATTGAAGCTTTGTGGACAAAAATGTTTAATTATTGCGTTTTGATAGATGCTGGAGACTACTTAATTATTCTAGAAAAAATTTCAGTAGTGTCCATGGTGCAGTTTGACTGTTTGGTCATTGGCTTGAATGATGTTGCCTGTTGTTTAGGTACAAGACCTCAGGGAAGAAGAAGGAGAAGAAAGTGAGCGCAATCCCCAAAAAAGACAAGCGCTCCTACCTGGCAGTGGACAAAGAAAACGAGGTCATTGGTTACGTTGTGCCAGTCTTTAGAAGCAGGTGATTGCACTGCAAAACACATCAACCCCTTTAATTTGAAAACATATGTTTTATTGCTGTAAATTCAAAGTGAAACTAAGTTCATTGTGATTTGAATTCATATTTCTTGAAAATTTAATTCTGATGAAGAAAATCAAGTTGAAACTGTGAAAACTCATACAGTTGAGTAGAAATGGCAGAAATTATTGCGATGAGTTAAATGGATGAAAACAATAATGTGGTTATCAGGAAATAATTTTTTACAGTGCCTAGTTGTGCAAGGTTTGGTCAGTATTTTGTTGTTGTTGATTATTTTTTTGTGAATGTTCTGGGGCTCATCATGATTAATCTAATCTTTTATCTAATTTTAATGAGGTAATGGCAACTGTAAAGTGCAGATAATTCAGAGGTAGTGATTGAAAAGCTATTGTTAACACACACAAAAAAAAGCAAAAATCTGGGTTCCTGTGAGGCACTTACAATGGAAGTGAATGGGGCCAATCCATAAACTTTAAAATACTCACTGTTTCAAAAGTATAGACACAAGACATAAAATATATGCGTAAACATGATTTTAGTGTGATAAAATCACTTACTAACCTTTTGTGTGTAAACTTATAGCCAATTTTACAACTTCATTGCCATGACGATGTAATGTCAACAAACCCTAAAATGACTGTACAAATGATGATTTAAACAACTTTACAGCTCAAATAATACATGTGTTTTAATAGACAAATTATAAGCTTCACATTTCTGCCTTTAAACCCTCCAAAAATTGGCCCCATACACTTCCATTGCAAGTGCCTCTCTGTAACATTGATTATAGCTTCTTCTTTTTTTTTTAAGAAAAGGAGGGACGAGTCAAAATAAATTTTTATGGTAATCAACGTTATGCCACAAATGCTGACGGTTGAGCTTAACTTGTATTGAACCCAGAATATTACTTTAACTTTAGTTACATCTGATAAGCCATGCTGATGTTAACAAATATGGAAATGAAGAAATAGTATTAGTGACAAATATTTAGTTATTTTTAAGCCAAGTTGTGCTCATTAACTAAATGTTCCTGATCAGTCATTTAGCCACTCAGGAACTGATGGAGACTCAGGAGGAGGTGAAGGAAGAGGGTGTGGGCTATGTCGTGATGAGGAACCTGTTCTCCAGAGAGACTGACTTCAAGATGAAAACTGAGAAGAAGACCAGGGAGACCAGTATGAGAGAGTCTGCCGATCGCCTTGCTCTGGGCAGAAAGGTTTGACCTAATACATTTAACAAGATGCTTTTGTGACATATTGTGTCTTTAAAGGGACAGTCCACCCAAAAATTAACATTCTGTCATCATTTACTCATATAGCCTAATATTTTTCCAAACTCAAATTACTTTATTTCTTTCTTCCGTGGAACACGAGGAGACAATTTGAAGAATTTTGATGCTACTCTTTTTTTCCATAAAATGAAAGTGAATGGTGACTCAGGCTGTCAGTCCCTAACATTCTGCCTAACATCTCCTTTATGTTCCACCAAATTCAGATTTGGAATAATATGAGGGTGAGTAAATGATGACAGAAAATGTAATTTAATTTAAGAAAACTATCTGTGATTTAATTAACTATTAAAAGGGTTCATTTTACTTGATTTTACCTACACCTACAATTTTTTTATGACCAAACTATATTTTGAAGGAAAGCTGGCTGATTCTAAGAGAAGTTAGTCACATCCTATTCATTTTTGCATAGGACTATTCCAACAGTGTCAGTATTTACATAATTGTTTGACCCAGTGTTAATTTTTGGGTTTATTTACACAAGATGCACGAGAGAGCAGAATTCCAGAAGAAGATGAATCCAGACAGTTTAACTCACCTCCCAGAGTTTATTGTGAAACCACGTGGTCAGACCGTGTGGGAGGGGAAGAGTGTGAAACTGCACTTCACTGTGGCTGGATGGCCCAAACCCCGCATCGCCTGGTCAGAAACACCAGAGATCACATGCAGAAAACTTAAGATAATTAAATACCAGTACAGTACTGGTTAAATGCAATGCATATTCATAAGACCAATGTACATTTAATTTCTGATCTTTTGCTGTCTATTTCATTCTGCTTCTCAGGTACAAAAACAATGTTGTAATCGATGTCAAGGCTCACCCTGAGAAGTACATCACAGAGAGCCAATACAACATGCATTCTCTGGAAATCATAAAGTAAAGAAAGTTTTTATTTATTTTAATAATGTGTATGAAAGTTTGTTTGTGTTACTCTCAGCTACAGTGACTTAGTCTCCATTAGATTGCAATAAATATGCCGAAAGATTTTATTCTTTCATAATATCAGTATCATGTAAAAGATAAACATGAAGGGCAGATATGACTGTTCTAACTGTATTTTTTTATTTTATTAATATTATATTATAATTATTTTATATAACTCTATATAAAATTATTTGTGTGTATTGCAGCTGTGATTTTAGTGACACTGCTGAATATCGGATCTCTGCACTCAATGTCAAGGGAGAGAGTTCTGCTTTTGCCCATGTCATTGTTAAAAGTGAGTACTGCATCTCTTGCCAATTTACATAGTGCATGACATGTGTTCAAGGTCTGTTAAGGTTATAGTTGTACCTTGATATTTAACTAGTATGCTTTGACATGCATAGTTAGTTTTATGCATTGAGTTAAAGGTGAAGTGTGCAATTATTATTTTTTTTTTTGGTTAAAATACTTTCTCCTTTACCAGTTTATTATGCAGATTCAGCTACAAGACATACATTTGTAGGTTGATTGCCCTGAAAAGTGTAAACACTGTTTCTCAGTGGTGCTATGATTGTTTGAGCATTCAGACCAGCCTGACATAGCAACATTGGCTTGACCAATGGTGTGAGTTTGAGGCGGGACTGTCTGTTTGTTTGACCAATAGAAGACGAGGAAGTGTTCAGGAAACTTATTTAAAAACAGTCATTATTTATGCAATTCCATTTGGTGACGCTAGTGGCACAGAAATGACATACTTCACCTTAAAGTTATTTTAGCCATGTTTCAGTGATGTATATTTTAAGTTAATAAAGGACATATTCAAGGGTCATACTGCTGTAGCCTGTAAGTTTTACTCTAGTAAAAGCCATTGTGTAGTCATCTACATCTTTCTACTGAATTTAGAGACATAGCTTAGTTCTTACACTAGTGTGTAACTTACTCCTGTCTAATTTATAGCTGCCGCTCCTTTGACATTCTATTTTAAGGCCTTTGCAGTGCCTCAGCTTGCACTGTGTTATTCTAGGGCATCTTTCCACTATCTCTGCACATTAATTTTTAGTGTTTAATACTTTTAGATGTACCATTCAGAGGTTGATTACAATATTTAGAGTGAGGCAGATGTTTCTGTTAGCAATACAGCATGTGGGTTAGTTTTTGTTTTTGTTGTATTTATCATTCAATAAACATTTGCTTGTATTTCCATTTTAAAGGATTCAAAGATGGAGAAGCGGTGATTGAAAGGCCTCGTAAGTTTCACATACTGTCCAATACTCTTGATGAGTGGCTCCAGGACACACAATTTTTTGTATATATTTATATATAAATACCATCAACCATGTGTTTTCCCTATAAAGTAAATTGTACAATTTAATACGGTTTCATCATTTGAAAGTAGATTTAAAAAACAACAACAACAACAATTATATGACATTTGAGTCATTTTTTTTCATGTTTTGTGCAGATGGTTACAGCCCTGAATATGGTGTCACCTTCTATACGACCATTATTGACAAGTTTGGTGTTTCATTTGGCTGTGAGGGAGAGACCATGAGTTTGGGCTGTACTGTCATTGTCTACCCCAATGTCAAGCGCTACCAGCCAGAGATTGTGTGGTACAGAAATGGTGGGTATGAACACTATTGTGCATTAAAAAGAATTACTTTCATCCTCTGCCAACTTTTTTAAAGGAATAGTTCACCCAAAAATGAAATTTCTCTCATCATTTACTCACCCTCATGCCATTCCAGATGTGTATGACTTTCTGTCTTCTGCAGAATACAAAACAAAGATTTTTAGAAGAATATTTCAGCTCTGTAGGTCCATACAATGCAAATGAATGGTGGCAAGAACTTTCAAGCTCCAAATATCACAAAGGCAGCATAAAAGTAATCCATAAGACTCCAGTGGTTAAATCAGTGTCTTCATGGGTGAGAAACAGATCAGTATTTAACTATAAATCTCCACTTTCGCATTCTGAAGGATTTAAATATTGATCTGTTTTTCACCCAATGCAATAGCATCGCTTCAGAAAACATATATTAAACCACTGGAGTCGTATGGATTACTTATATGCTGCCTTTATATGATTTTTGGAGCTTCAAAGGTCTGGCCACCATTCACTTGCATTGAAATGACCTACAGAGCTGAGATATTCTCCTAAAAATCTTTGTTTGTGTTCAGCAGAAGAAAGAAAGTCAAGAAAGTCATAAGCCATTGTTAAATGACCATAAAGCCACACCTGTGAATGCACATTCTATGTTAATGCACTAAATTGCTATGTTCTTTGGCAACCACAAATTTCTACAGTTAGGATAATGAACTATATTACTTGGCAGAAGATTTTATTAATTTTTTTTTTTTTTGGGGATTATTATCCATAATAAATGCAACTTTTTATTAAACATAGGTGTCTTCTATCATATTGTTGTTTCAGCCGTTTTATAAAATCAATAAGCCAGGAGAGGTTATACATTACAGTGATTTTACAGTACCATGGTCTCTTGTGGCTTTTTGCTTTAATGTAATGCACAGTCTTGACCAATCTCTGATTAATTGGCCGATATTTAGAAATTTTGAGGTTAACTGTGTTAATTCGGATTTATGATGGTTCCAAAATCTACTAACAGCCTTCCTAGTATTGCAGATTTTCTGTTTTCGAATAGTTTCGAATAGTAATGTTCATTTAATTTCAGCAATTTTGTGTAAAATAAATCTCTATATACTGTAGCATATTCATCTTCCATTAAAAAACTCATATCGGTCAACCAGGTGTCATCTTGTCAGCTTCTAAGTGGGTGAACATGCACTGGAGTGGTGAGCGAGCAACTTTGACTCTTGTTCACCTCAACAAAGAAGACGAGGGTCTCTACACCCTCCGTGTCAACACCAAGTCTGGCTTCGACACCCATTCTTCTTATGTATTCGTCAGAGGTGAGTCCTGTACACTGTGCTGCACAGCACAGGAAGTAATATGCCTTGTTATTAGTAATGCAAGTTGTCTCATCTCACTATGGAAAGCACACTAACTTTGGAAAGTCCTTTTTCAGAAAACCATTTAAAGTTATTGTCAGTGCATAGGGCTTTTCACATTCTGTGTGCACTATATCTTTAAGAAGCAAGTTGCCACATGTATTAGGTTTCTCTCTGGGAATGCTGCTTCTATCTTTGGTTGACAACACTAATGGCAGCCAGTGGGGAGGAGAAATTAACCTTAATCCTTAAATATCTTTAATTAAGATCTAGGATCCTATTTTAAGAGCACTAGCACTAAGCACAGTGCTATGCCATAAGTCATACATGCAAAGTCAATGGGCATGGCCAATAAGTTTAGGTATTTTCGTGCAAGCTTGCACTAAGTCTAGGTGCAAGTGTGTTTGGCGAAATAGCGTGCGCAAAGCGCTATGTGAGCTGTGTCAAGTAAAATTTTAATTTTTAGGTTCTTCTCCTGTTATTGAACCATCTGCGTCCCATTATAATTAATTTCCTATCAAGCACCAGCGACATAAAGAAAGACGGTACATTCATAAGAAGTTAGTAGTGTAAATGGACTGTATACAATGAATTAGAAGAATAGAAATATGGACTTATGTTCTTTTGTGCATTAACTGCATCCTTGTTAAATGTCAGGCATATTTCTATGACAGGGACACACTCCTTTTATACACATGGAAAATGTGGTTCAGGATATTGATGTAGGCTCCATTAAATTATAGAGAATGTAAGTAGTATTTATTATTTTCATCTACTGACACACATGGCTAGTATTAACAGTAATAGTATCGGAACGCACTTCACTTCTACAGGTTGATTTTGATTTTGAAAATCATTTTCATTTATTGAAACAAAAAAATTAAACCAAAAATATTTCTAAATTCAAGTAACACTTCAAACGAAAAGAAAATATAATCAAAATAACGAAGTGGTCAAAAAAAATAAATAATGACCAAATCCAAACCTTTTACCCTCTCCAGCTTCTTACACTGGCCCCTTTAGCAGTGACTTAAAGATCACTCAGCAATAAAAGGTGGAATATTACCAATACAAATTATATCATAAATACAATTGTGAATATAAATATATATTAATAATAATTGAAAAGTAAACCATGTCTTAGTTAATAAATAATAAAAAAAATTTTATTTCATAAAATGACTACAAAAGTGATTGTCAGGGACAAACTTTGATGTTCCACTATATTTTCAGAGTTTGGACATGAACTTTATTACCACCTGCTGGTGAAATCTGCAAAATGCAAATGCAGGAATTGAGTTCACACTTTGCGTTGAGATAAGATGTGCTTTTCAATTGTTTTAGCGCAATGACCTATTTCTCAGGAAAATAGCAAATTGCTTTGCGGCACTTTCATTAATATACAATAAACCCACAGTTTGCGCACATACACCCACAGATAGTGCAAACTCTCCCACCCACACTCATTTGTGTTTTGCGCTGGCACGAAAATTGCATTTAGAATTAGCGCTCACGAAAATTGGATAAGACATAGCACACGGTCGTTGTGCGTAGCGCTGCACTTTGTGCACTCCTGAAAATAGAGCCCATAAAAACATGCTGTGAAAGACCTCTGTTCAGTCGGGAAAGGAGGAAGCTGGAGATGGATGCACATTCAATGAATTTTAATCCAAACACCACATTAGACTGAAAACATAATGACAACATATGCAGCTTCAAGGTGTCTCTCTTTCTCGGCATCTCTCTCCCAACTGCAACTCTGCTCCCGGCTTTATCCCCCGCCTACTCACGCCGGCATCACTCAAAGTTGGCGAGATCATTCGCCCCAGGTGCACACCTCGGCCTCGCTCCTCTCCATCCTTGCACCGCCCCGCCTGGCCTGCCACACATTCTAATAGAACCTTAATGAATTTTAGGCTTGTTGTTGAATCTTAAATAGGGTAAATTTTAAATGATTATTAAATAATGGCAGAATTAAAACAAATTATGATTTATTAGTCCGGTCTTATTTCATCTACCACCTTAAAAGATCTTAAGCTTGTATTTGGTCATAAATGCAGTGTTTAAAAGGGATGTTGGTCATAAATGGGGTGTTTTTGCAATAACAAAAATAATTGTGTAAAACAGATAGTCCCGCCCAAACTCATGCCATTAGTTGAGCCATTGTTGCTGTTTCAGACTAGTTGGGCTGCATAAACAAAAAGAGCAATGTTTTATAGCACCACAGAGCCACAATGTTTAATTTTTTCAGGGAAATTAACCTGTAATTGACTTAATTATACAGAAGCTCTCTGCCCTGGAGAAAGTATTTTAACAGAAAAAAAATACACACTTTGGCTTTTACAAGGGCTTAAAGGCTGTGGTCAAGAAATGCTTCCTAAGAAAGAAGACCGAAATTAGCTAGGTGTTGTAATAGAGTGAAGGCGCTGTCATGTAGCTTGCTTTGCCATAATTAGATATAACAGCAGGGAGCAAATCTTTAAGCGGATTTGTCTGTGTGTATCAGATGCTGCTGTGGAGGAGGAAGGGGTTCCTGTTGCTCCTCTTGATGTGCGTTGCCATGACGCTAATAAAGATTATGTGGTTGTTACCTGGAAGCAGCCAGCAGTGGAGGGGAGCAGTCCCATCATGGGCTACTTCATTGACAGGTGAGTCACATGGCATTAAAGTGCACACCACTAGTGTGATCATAAAATCCATGTCAATGTTTATCATTTAAATATTTATTTGCAGGTGTGAAGTTGGCACTCATCACTGGGCCCAGTGTAATGACACTCCAGTGAAGTATGCCCGTTTTCCTGTCACCGGGCTTATTGAGGGCCGTTCCTACTCCTTCAGGGTGCGAGCCCTCAATAAAGCCGGAGTGAGCCGTCCATCTCGTGCCTCTGATCCTGTAGCTGCCATGGACCCAGCAGATCGGGCCCGCCTTAGAGGTAAGGCTGATAGAATAAATTTTGAAGAGCAATAGTATTTAATTTGTACATAACCACACATTATTTTTCTTCTATCACAGCTGGTCCCTCTGCTCCATGGACTGGAATGATCAAATTCACTGAGGAAGACCCTACAGGTTAAATTTTACACTAACTTGATGATAAGCTTTCATTCTAGCTTTATTACAATTTCAGAAGCTTTAAGTGGGAAATTATGAAGGACGAGACTTGATTTATACATCAGGTTTTGACTGGATTTTGGATTGATATTATTGATAAATATTACTTTTCCCTGCCATATAACACATACAGTTAGTTTTGTTGGTGTTACCAAATGCATTCAGGTGGATTTAGTGATGTTAAATTATATTTTTGACTTCAATAAAACCAGGTAATTTATGTTACCACAAGAAGCAAATTTTTTAGGTTATTTGTTTTTTCAATGTGCCCATGTGGCTTTTGTTACATTGACAGAAAATAAAAAGTTGTTTTAAATGAATTGCATGTTGAGATGAAAAAGTATGAAACTTTTTTTTTCTTTAAAATAGATGAATTGTGCACAGTAAGAGCACACTGTGATGCTAAAATGTTTTTTTTTCTCCCAATTTGGAATGCCCAATTCCCAATGTGCTTTTAAGTCCTCGTGGTGGCGTAGTGATTCGCCTCAGTCCGGGTGGCAGAGGACGAATCCCAGTTGCCTCCGCGTCTGCGACCGTCAGTCCACGCATCTTATCACGTGGCTTGTTGAGTGCGTTGCCACGGAGACATAGCACATGTGGAGGCTTCACGTCATCCACCATGGCAACCACGCTCGACAAACCACGTGCCCCATCGAGAACTAACCACATTATAGCGACCACGAGGAGGTTACTCCATGTGACTCTACCCTCCCTAGCAACCGGGCCAATTTGGTTGCTTAGGAGACCTGGCTGGAGTCACTCAGCATGCCCTGGGATTCGAACTAGCGAACTAGTGAACTCCAGGGGTGGTAGATGCTAAAATGTTAACCTAAAATGTGCTTCATGTGGTACAATCTAAATATACTGGTTTTATTCAAGTCAGAAATATTATTTAACATCACATCAACCTGAATACATTAGGTTACACCAACAAAAACATTTTAAGGGTTCGATCAGGTATACATAGCTCTTTGGTAACAGGTGTAGGTTACTGCTTTTTACAGTATATACATTTTTTTAGAAAGCAAATAAGGTCCATTTTGATTTCATGTTGTCTTAAAATCTGTGTGTACAGTATATGAAAATATTAAATATGACAGTGCCTTTGAACTGTTATTTACCTTGTTTCTCTCAGTGGGGGTTGTCCCTGGTCCACCCACTGACCTGGCTGTCACTGAAGCTACTAAGAGTTACGTGGTACTGAGCTGGAAGCCACCTGTGCAGAGAGGACACGAGGGCGTCATGTATTTTGTGGAGAAGGTGTGGGAGAATGAGAACAATATACAGTTTTCTTGTTTGAATTCTACTTTTATGAGTATATCACTGGACTGACATCTTTTTCCCAGTGTTTGGTGGGTACAGACACATGGCAGAGGGTGAACACTGGGATACCAGTTAAGTCCCCACGCTTTGCTCTGTTTGACCTTGCTGAGGGTAAATCTTACAGCTTCCGTGTGCGCAGCTGCAACTCTGCCGGAGTTGGAGAGCCATCGGAAGAAACTGGGGCAACGACTGTGGGAGACAGATTGGGTGAGTATTAACACTTTACACAGAAGGAGAAAATAGGTTACTGAGACATATTTTGTATTGTATGATAGAGAGTGTGTTTCAGTAGTTCTTGATAAAGGGATAGTTCACCCAAAAATGAAAATCCTCTCATCATTTACTCACCCTCATGCCATCCCAGATGTGTATGGCTTTGTTTCTTCTGCAGAACACAAACAAAGATTTTCAGAATAATATCTCAGCTCTGTAGGTCCAATGCAAGTGAATGGTGACCAGACATTTCAAGCTCCAAAAATCACATATAGACAGAATAAAAGTAATCCATATGACTCCAGTGGTTAAATCTATGTCTTCAGAAGCATGTGGGTGAGAAACTGATCAATATTTAAGTCCTTTTTTATTATAAATTTCCACATTCACGTTCACATTCTGAAAGTAGAGATTTATAGTAAAAAAAAATGGATTGAAATATTGATCTGTTTCTCACCCAAAGTGAATGCATTGCTTCTGAAGACATAGATTTAACCACTGGAGTTGTATGTGTTACTTTTATGCTGCCTTTATGTTATATTTTGAGCTTCAAAGGTCTGGTCACCATTCACTTGCATTGTATGGACCTACAGAGCTGAAATATTCTTCTAAAAATCTTTGTTTGTGTTCAGTAGGTCATTCACATCTGGGATGGAATGAAAGTGAGTAAATGCTGAGAGAATTTTCATTTTTGGGTGAACTATCCCTATAAGTTGTGTGTAACCTGAGCAAATGAGGTCTCAAAGGGGCCATATCCTAGAATTTAGTAGTATTTTAGGTCCCCCCCCCCCAAAGTCCTCCAATAACGTTATTCAATATTTCTTGGCCGAATAGCAAGTATAATTTAGTTCAACATGACCATTTTTAACCCACTTTCTGACCTTTTGCGATTTTTTTTTTTTTTCCAACTGTACCTTTAAGACATCTACAGGTATGTATATAAGTTGCCCCATTATGACTTGCTAATCTACTTTCATGTGAAATGAGTAACACCGCTTATGGTTTGCTGTTAGTTCCAGTGTAGTTGGCACTGTGCCATCTTTCAGTAACAGCATCTTTGCGAAAACGATGAAATGTGCCACACTAAACCTTAAGGTCAGACTGAAATGATTGAGGATCTTGGTAAACATAATCTTCAGCTAATTGTTTTTAACATTGGAATCCTTTGGAAGGATATGCAGAGCTGCAGGTGCTACACATAGCCAGGAGTAATAGTAGCAGTTTCTATGCTACTTGTTATTTCTTCACTGTGACTTATTGGGCCAAGTTGCTGAATACTAAATGCATTTGAAATAAATGTGGTTACTCATATGTTTATGCACTCATGATTTCTGCAGAAGATTTCTGCTTTTGCTCTTACACTCATAGTTCATATTATTGTTTGTCTGTTTATGTAAATGTAAATGTCATCTTTACATACTGACATATGCTGATTGTCTGTTTTTTTTCTGTCAGACCTGCCCTCTGTCCCAGGGCCTGTTGTTCCCACCAGAAACACTGACTCCTCTGTGGTGGTGACCTGGGGTGCATCCAAGGAGGTTAAGAATCTGGTGGGCTATTACATCGAAGTTAGTGTCAGTGGCAGTAATGTGTGGGTTCCCTGCAACAACAAGCCAGTCAAAGGCACGAGGTAAAGTGTCCTGAGATAGAAAACTGCAATAAATGTGCATTCTTGCAATATTAATCTCAAAACTAGAGCTTATAAGAGACAGAGAGTTTCTCAATCAGTTACTGTACAATGCAACGTTTTGTATGTATTTGTGTCAAAAGCACTGTTTATAAGACAGGCCCAGATGAAACATGAAGATTTTTTTTCATGTTTTCTGCTGCGCTGATTTTAAAGGGGAAATCTACAGAATTCTATGGAATGGATTTCAACATTGTAAAATGGGTTAGTTGGAGCTGAGAGAACAACACACTTATTGGTAGCTGAAGACAATCAAATAAGCCAAAATATTTAATAAATGTACATGAAGGGGATATGAGGTGTGTTGAACTTCGTGAATGATGGGGGTGAAAATGGAGCTTGGTGAAAATTCTGTGTTGGCCTGGTAAAAATGTGTCAATCTCTTCTGGTGTGCAGGTTTGTGTGCCACGGGCTGAAAACAGGGGACAAATGCGTGTTTAGGGTGAAGGCACTGAACGCTGCAGGATACAGTGAAAGCACCAGCGAATCTGAGGTCTGCCTTGTGAAAGCAGGCATTGGTAAGTTTTGCTGAATCCTGTGAACTGTGAATCCAAACTGAATTACACAGAAAATGTTGTCTGCAGTATACAGATTAAAATGTAAAGATGCTGTATGTACATGTAATGTGACATAATGAATCATGATATAATGATATGTAATAATAATAATGATAAGTGATAATGTGATATGAATTCAATGTATATACAGTATTTCATGTTCTCCACTGTCTTCACCAGAGCAACATTATTATTGCAGCTTTGGAAAATAAATAACTAAAGCAGGGGTCTTCAACAAGTGGTATGTGGCAGTACTGCAGGAGGTCCACAATTGCTTGATCTCAAACTAATTTTTGTGAAAAAATTAAAATATGTGTTAAATGAAAATAAAATATTAACTTCTACCATGTTATGTTTAGCTAAATGTTTCAGTGTCCCTCCCAGATTAAAGTGTGTTAAAGAGATAGTTCACCCAAAAATGAAAATTCTCTCATCATTTACTCACCCTCATGCCATCCCAGTTTTGTATGACTTTCTTTGTTCTGCTGAACACAAACAAAGATTTTTAGAAGAATATTTCAGCTCTGTAGGTGAACAATGCAAGTGAATGTGTACCAACATTTTGAAGCTCCGAAATGTAAATATAGGCAGCATAAAATTAATCCATATGACTCCAGTTGTTAAATCTATATATGCAGAAGTGATATGATGGGTGTGGGTGAAGAAACAGATCAATATTTAAGTCTGTTTTTACCATAAATTCTCCTCCCCGCCCAGTAGGTGGCGATATGCATGAAGAATGCAAATCACCAAAAATAAAAGAAGAATGTGAAAGTGGAGACTGATAGTAAAAAACGATTTTAATATTGATCTGTTCCTCACCCACACCTATCATATCGCTTCTGAAGATTACCAGTCCTTTTGGAACTTCAAATTTTTGGTACCCATTCACTTGAATTGTGAGGACCTACAGAGCTTAGGTATTCTTCTAAAATGTTTCATTTGTTTTCAGCAGAAGAAAGAAAGTCATACACATCTGGGATGGCATTAGAGTGGGTAAATTATGAGAGAAGTTTCATTTTTGGGTGAACTAACCCTTAAAGTAAAATTAAAATGTCATGTAAAATATATGACTCTGTACAGTACATTAATGTGCAGGTGGGGGCGTGGTCGAGTGCCGATTTGTGAATGGAGAGTGAGATCAGGAGATGAGAGCGGTAAGGAGTCCCACCTGTGGGTGTTATCTCTAACAGCTATTTGTGTTTTGCAGTGAGAGCGGAGAGGGATAAAAAGGGGCAGTCCAGACCAAGAGGGGAGAGAGAGCCGAGCCTGCACTTGTGTGTGTGTGTGTGTGGGCATCATTTGCGGGTGCTGAAAAGCATTGGAATGAGAGAAAATAAAAACAGCTTTTGAGTTTGACTCGCCGTCTCCTGCTTCCTCCTTGCGAGAGTGAAAGAACCTTGTCACAGTGGTGCCGAAACACGAGAAGGAGCAAGGATACGCTGCCATGACATCCTCGTCACTGGAAGAAGTCTTCAAGTCCCTCGCCAGCATCCACCAAGCACAACGCAAGGCCCTTGTGGATCTGCGGTTGGAGCAGGAGAAGCGCTTCGAGGTGCTCCTCCAGGCCCAAGCAGAGGACCGGTGGGTGTTGCTGAGCTTGCTGCCCCAGGAGGGGGCTTCAGCCGTAACCCCAGCAGCAGCAGGACCCCATGTGACACTCGTGAAGATGACACTGCAGGATGACCCGGAGGCCTTCCTGCAGCTCTTCAAGCACACAGCCAGAGCCCTGAATTGGCTGCGCTCACAGTGGGCAGTCCATCTGCTACCGCTGCTGTCTAGGGAAGCCCAGCTCATGGTACACCAACTTCCGGTGGCCAACCTCATGGGGTATTCAGATTTGAAGAAAGCCATCCTGCAATGGGTCGGCTGCAGCCCGGAAGAGCACTGCCAGCAGTTCCGCACACAGCTGCGCGACACCTGCCAGCGATGGTTGCTGGCTGACAAGGAGGGCGATGCCAACTATGTCATCAACATCGTGGTGCTGGAGCAGTCGTCTCCCAGCTGCCGAAGGTGGATGGCGGAGTGGGTCCAGTGCCACCATCCGGCGTCGCTGTAGGAGGCAATCCAGTTGGCTGAGGACCATAAGTGGCGTATCCAGGGGACAGCAAGCCATTTTCTCTCGCGATCTCTCTCTCTCTCTCTCTCTCTCTCTCCTCCATCTTTCTCCCTTCCCTCCCCCTCCCCTTCCCCGTATCCGGTTCTCTGGAATTCCTTCCCCAAAACTGGTCCCCTGGGCCGTTCATTCCGCTGGCTTCCCCTAACCCTCTCCGCTCTCCCCCACAGGCTGGTGAATCTGCTGCCGCAGGTGTGGGCATGAAGTCTGGGCCAGTCTGCAGGAGCTGCGGGGGTCCTGGGCATTTCCAGGACCAATGCCCCACAATGAAGGTGGAGACATTGGTCCGGGTCCCTGACGTGCCACAGGCCACCCCCGATCGAGCAGGAGCGTACCGGATACCTGTGAGTATAAAGGGGGGTACATATCAAGCCTTGGTGGATTCAGGTTGTAATCAAACCTCCATTCACCAAAGCTTGATTCCGTCCAAGGCTTTGGATACAAGCCGGTGGGTGAAGGTAAGGTGTGTGCATGGGGATATTCACAATTACCCGTTAGTGACGTTCATCATTCAATTTCGGGGACAAAAGCATATGATAGAGGCTGTGATTAGTCCCTGCCTCACCCATCCACTAATTTTGGGTACAAATTGGCTGGCATTTACTGCTTTATTGAGGGAAATTTGTGTGGATGGGTCCTTTAACAAAGTGTCTCGGTGTGTTATGTGCGATTCACTGGCTGGGGAGGCGGAGCCGGGGCCATATACGTCAGCTCCACATCAGAATGACGTAAGGGAGGCAGGGGATTTCCCTCTGGAGCAGACGTGAGACGAGACCCTTAGGCACATCTTTGATCAAGTGAAAGTTATTGATGGTCAGTGCCTCCAGCCAGACATCGTGCTTACATATTAAGGATTGGTTGTATCAAGTGACACAGGATGCTCAGACAAAGGAGGATACAACCCAACTGTTAGTACCAAAGAGCCGTCAGAAAATGTTATTCAAGATGGCTAGCCTTTGTGCCTGCTTCCTTTGATCGAGGTCCCCTTTGAAAGAATTGGCATGGACCTCTTCGGGCCATTAAAGCGGATGGCATGCGGGCATCACTTTGTGTTGGTTCTGGTGGACTATGCAACGCAATATCCGGAAGCAGTGCCTCTATGCAACATTTCAGCACATATTGTTGCGTAGGCACTCTTCAGAATCATCTCCCGAGTGGGATTCCGAAAGAAATCCTCACTGATCAAGGCACTACTTTAATGTCACATACACTATGCGAGCTGTTTGAATTATTGGGGATTAAATCGATTCGGACAAGCGTGTACCACCCACAAACGGATGGCTTGGTCGAACGGTTTAATCAGACCCTGAAAAACATGATTCGTAAGTTCATGAACGAAGATGCTCAGAATTGGGATAAGTGGCTTGAATCCCTGTTATTTGTTGAGCGAGAGGTCACACGGCGAGTCTGGGAGATCGATTATGAGGTTAAGTGAACAGATAGAGGTGGAGCACATCAAATTTACCACCTCAATCTTCTAAAACCTTGGAGAGAGGTGGTCCCCATGACTTTGGCGATGGTGGTTCTGGAAAGGGAGGAGCTCGGGCCTGAGGTGAACTTAAAACCACCAATCTAATCACTCCGGTTACTTGCAGAGACCACCTCTCACCGTCACAAGTTATGGAGGTTGCCAGGTTGCAAAGAGAATTCTCTGACGTTTTCTCGTCTCTTCTCGGTCGTACGAATCTCATAGAGCACCATATCGAAACCAACCCGGGGTAGTGGTACGCAGTCGTTCCTACCGATTACCCGAACACACAGAAAAGTGGTTCTGGAAGAATTAAAGGCCATGCAAGATATGGCGGCAATAGAAGAATCCCACAGTGACTGGGCCAGCCCATTTCTGGATTATAGAAAAAATCAATGCTGTGTCTAAATTTGATGTGTACCCAATGCCTCGGATTGATGAACTGCTCGATTGGTTAGGTGCGGCTTGCTTTTATTCAACACCGGATTTGACAAAGGGATATTGGCAGATTCCCTTAACTCCCATGTCCCATGAAAAAACGGCATTTTCCACACAGTTCGGTTTACACCAATTTGTCACCCTTCCTTTTGGTTTGTTCGGGGCCCCGGCTACATTTCAGCCTATCTAGATGACATCATCATTTACAGTAATGATTGGCAGCGGCACCTGCAGCATTTGAGGGCTGTCCTGAAGTCGTTGAGATGGGCGGGACTCACGGAAACCCTAAGAAGTGTGCAATTGGACGGGTGGAAGTACGGTATCTGGGCTTCCACTTGGGTCATGGACAGGTGAGGCCCCAAATTGATAAGATCGCAGCGATTACAGCCTGCCCGAGACCTAAGACCAAAAAGAAGGTAAGACAGGTCCTGGGGCTGGCTGGCTATTATCATAGGTTTGTGCCTAACTATTCGACCATCACCAGCCCGCTCTCTGATCTTACTAAAAAGGGGGCAGCAGATCCGGTCCAGTGGATGGAGCCGTGTCAGCAGGAGTTCACGCGGGTGAAAGCTGTGCTTTGAGGCGCGCCATTATTACACTCTCCTGATTTCTCTATCCCTTTTGTGTTACAGACCGAAGCGTCGGACAGGGGGTTGGGAGCCTTGTTGTCCCAGGAGGTCGAGGGTGAGGAGCGCCCGGTGCTGTAAATCAGCCGAAAGCTCTCGGTGAGAGAGTCGAGGTACAGCACCATTGAGAAGGAATGCTTGGCCATCAAGTGGGCAGTCCTTACCCTTCGGTATTACCTCCTGGGATGGGCCTTCACCCTCTGTTCGGACCACACCCCGCTCCAGTGGTTCCATCACATGAAAGATACCAACACGCGGATCACCCATTGGTATCAAGCTTTTCAGCCATTTAAGATTGAGGTGGTCCACAGACCGGGTGTGCAGATGGCTGTCGCTGACTTCCTCTCTAGAAATGGGGGGGGGGGGCAGTTGGCAGGCCGGATGGCTCCCTGGCCTGAGTCGGGTGATGGGGGTATGTGGAGGTGGGGGCGTGTTTGAGCGCCGATTTGTGAATGGAGAGCGAGATTGGGAGATGAGAGTGTTAAGGAGTCCCATCTGTGTGGGTGTTATCTCTTACAGCTGGTTATGTTTTGCAGTGAGAGGGATAAAAAGGGGCAGTCTAGACCAAGAGGGGAGAGAGAGAGCCGAGCCTGCACATATGTGTGTGTGTGTGTGTGTGTGTGTGTGTGTGTGTGTGTGTGTGTGTGTGTGTGTGTGTGTGTGTGTGTGTGTGTGTGTGGGCATCATTTGCGGGTGCTGAAAAGCATTGGAGTGAGAGAAAATAAAGACAGCTTTTGAGTTTGATTCACCGTCTCCCGCTTTCTCCTTGCGAGAGTGAAAGAAACTTGTCACAATCAAGAATTATTATTTTAATGGAATTTTTATGCAATATGTTAGTGGGGGTCCCTGCTCTGTCTCTTTATCCACTTAATGCCTGCAAAATGTTGAAGACCCCTGACCTAAAGGATCATTTCCTTATCTGTGATTCGTTGTTTCACTGATTCCACTCTCAGCACCATCCTGTCCTTTACCAGCATCTGTCAGACTCTGTCTATATGTGTAATAGCCTTTCACACAGCCTTCATTGCCATCCAGAAGTCACTATTGTGTATAATAGGCCATGCACTGCTAATCCTGCTTTGCATACCACAGAGTGGAAAAGACTAAACTGGGCATGCGTGCTGCATTAACATCTTAATAAACCAAGTCCTGCCTCTGCATACCTTGACCTAGTATCTCTACTCATTTCATTTCCTCACAAACACACGATCATTACCTGAGTGAACTCTGCATGACAGAAACATCCTGGTTCGGAGACTAATAAAGCAGCCATGTGAAAGAGACAATAGGGGTATCTTGTTAACTTTCCCAGAATGCAATCAAACGTTGACTGCATATCAGAGAGCAGTGTCTGTGTGTTGTCATACAGGTGTGCTTTTGCTGTGTGTGTGTTTCATGAATGACTACATGGTGTGTGATGCAAGCCCGTGCATGAACAGGGTGGGTGGTAGAACGAGTTGAGTGAAGGTCATCCTACGTCCTGTCAGAGTTTTGAAGAGCACAGTAAGTAGACTGGTTCAGACTGTGACAAATCAATGTGTGGGTAGTTGACGCATATCATGTCCATGGACTTTTCTTTTATCATCATTCACAAGATTTAAGTTTAAATTGAAAAACAAATATAAAAGGGAAAATGAAAGAATATTTTAGGTCCTGTTCAAAGTTTTGTAATCACTTTTCTGCCTTCACTAATTTATTTTAATCATCCTGTGATGTAACAAATGAATTTTTTTTAATGATACAATACAAATATTGCATTTCGTTATTTATTAATAAATTTCATTGTAAATTAAATTGAAATCATAAATGCTGCATGCATAACAATAATACAAATTACAAAATACATTTAAAATATTTTTAGATGGAGTATAAGCATGTCACACTTTCCAAAAGTATTTCATGTCAACTACCCATTAATCATTATATGACCAGAGTGTCACAGACAAGAAATTATATTTTGTGTAAAGAAAACAAAGGCTACTTTGAGTACCATTAAGACTTTTAGCATTGTGACATTTTTATTCCAATTAAGCATATTTCAACCTTAAATTCTCAGTACTGTAATGTGAAAAAGTTCCAATCCTATTTCTATAAAAAATAAGCTTCGGTTTATTATGCAAAATATAATTTTTTATTTTTCCTTGATAGCTTTTAAATGATTCACCCAGATATATTATTGTAGTGTCACAGGGATGGGAGAGATGAATAAATTAATTTTCATCATTAAGTTTCTAATAAAAACATAACTTTGTGAAGCATTATATATATAACAATAGCTGCATGTTTACTGACTTATTAACTGATTTGTGGATCAAGATGTTTATAGTTGACAATGTGATGTGCACCTGTAGAGTTGGAACAGCATAAAAATGCTCTGAAGTTTCTCACTTATTTTGACTCTGTGTTCTTTATAAAAAAGGCTTAATCATTCTGGTCACATTTATAATTTTTTTTTTGGCAAAAGTGTGTGCCAAAAAGCTCATAGGTGTTCA
This sequence comes from Myxocyprinus asiaticus, assembly GCF_019703515.2. Taxonomy (NCBI): domain Eukaryota; kingdom Metazoa; phylum Chordata; class Actinopteri; order Cypriniformes; family Catostomidae; genus Myxocyprinus; species Myxocyprinus asiaticus. Next base: position 32,472,319 of record NC_059349.1, read on the forward strand.
GACTTTTATATGTTTTACATAAATGAAAATTCAGTCGTCATTTACTCACCCTCATGTTGTTCCAAACCTGCATGACTTTTTTACTTCTGTGGAAAACAAAAGGAGAACTATGTTTTTGGGTGAACTATCTCTTTAATCTCAGTCACCACCATTCACTTTCAATGTATGGAAAAAGTATGCAATGAAAGTGAATGGTGACTGAGCTTAAAGGGATAGTTCATCACTTACTCATCCTCATGGCATTCCAGATGTGTATTACTTTCTTCTGCAGAACATAAATGAAGATTTTTAGGTCCTTCAATGCAAGTGAATGGTGACCACCTTTGAAGCTCCAAAATTCACATAAAGGCAGCATAAAAGTAATACATACGACACCAGTGGTTTAATATATGTCTTCTGAAGTGATGCAATCACTTTGGGTGAGAAACAGATCAATATTTAAATCCTTTTTTTTAACTATAAATCTCCACTTTCACTTGATAAATATAAATATTAAATATTATATTGATACATAAATATTGATCTTTTTCTCACCCACACCTATCATATCGCTTCAGAAGATGTATTAGAACACTGAAGTCATGGATTACTTTAATGCTGCCTTTATGTGAATTTTGGAGCTTCAAAGGTCTGGTCACCATTCCCTTGCATTGTAAGGACCTACAGAGCTGAAATATTCTTCTAAAAATATTCATTTTTGTTCAGCAGAAGAAAGTCAAGAAAGTCATAAGCCATTGTTAAATGACCATAAAGCCACACCTGTGAACGCACATTCTATGTTAATGCGCTAAATTGCTACGTTCTTTGGCAACCACAAATTTCTACAGTTAGGACAATGAACTATATTACTTGGCAGAAGATTTTTTTAACCCCTAACCCATACAAATCTGGGATGGCACTAGGGTGAGTAAATTATAAGAGATGGCAATTTTCTGAAGATCTTTCCAGAAGAGAAAGCCCTTTAATTCATTTTTGGGGTAACATGTGAATTCAGCCAACGGTTGAATGTTGTTAGGCTAAATAAAGTATTTTGCTCCTGCAGCTGTCCCAAGCCCTCCCACTGGTGTGACCCTGCTGGAGAGCGCTCGTGACTATATGGTGCTGGGCTGGCAAGCTCCTGCTAAGACAGGTGGAGCAGACATCAGAGGTTACTATCTGGACTACAGAACAGTTAAGGATGGAGTCACAAGCAAGTGGCATGAGCTTAACCTCCAGGCAGTCACTGCCACATCTTATAAGGTAGGTCATTGTGTCTCAATGTAGAATTTGTGCCAATTTGTGCAAATTGTTATTCTTTATAAGACAAAAAAAGAATTCCGTTGTGTTTATATTATTATTTATAGAATTTGAAAGTTAGCAACTATTTTATTAGTGTCCAATGTCCACTATATAAACTGAGACTCACCTTGTAAATGAGCTTTGTCCCTTTTTCTACTACTTTTCCCTTGACTTAGGTGACAGACTTGAAGGAAAACGTTTTCTACCAGTTCCAGGTGCGTGCATTCAACCAGACTGGTATTAGTGAAGCCTCCATACCCACTGTCCCCTTGGAGTGCAAGGAGTGGACTGTTGCTGTTCCAGGTAAATCAGTCAGTACACTAAGTACAAGCACTCATACCATGCAATAAGACTTTTATAAACTTACATCCTTAAATTACATCTAGTCCAGATTTATTTGGTCATTTTGCCTGCTGTGATGTACAGTATCACTGTTGTTTTTCTGCATGCATTTTACTGTTCCAAAAATACAGGCCCTCCTCGTGGCCTACATGTCCTGGAGGTGCGCAAGGACTCAATGGTGCTTCTGTGGGAACCACCCACATTCAATGGCCGCAGTCCTGTGACTGGATATTATGTGGACTTTAAGGAGGAAAATGGCAAATGGAGATGTGTCCAAGAGAGATCCACAAAGATGACTTACATGAAGGTAAAATAATAATTGAGAAGTTAGGAATTTTTCTTAAAGCAGCTGTAAGTGATTTCTGCACCACTAGTGGCACAAAATGGAAAAAAATAATGACTTTCCAAACAGGTTTCCCAAACACTCCCCCAGTCTTCCATTGTTTTGCTGTTGAAGTTGGCAAAGAGCTGCCTCCAAGTTTTCTGATTGGCTAACATACATGGGCTGCAGTCAGATTTGCTGGTCACAGAGACAAGTGTGATTTCTCAGTACACATATTGCATTTTATCTGTCAGATTGTAGGGACATGTTATGTTTGGTATTCAAAAAGATCACATACAGCAGTTTTAAGTATTAGTTCTCACATTTTTGATAATTTGGTGGTGTACAGCTCAGTCACTGCATCTAGAATCTATTTTGGTGGAAAGGGAACAGTTTCCATGGCTTCATTGCAAACTCATTCCTTAGAACTGGCATTTGTTTTTAATGATCTGTTGATGTTGTTCTGAGACATTAAGTTGTTATTCAAAAGAACAGAAAGAACAAAAGTGTCAAAGAGTCTTTCCCTCATTTTGAGTGGTTTTGACACAAATTTCACTCATTTAAATTTTCAATGTTTAATAAAGGTATCTAGTCTCCAAGAGGGCATTTCCTACAGGCTGCGCGTCCATGCTAAGAATGTGGCAGGTGTTGGAGGACCCTCAAAAGCAACTGACGCTATTTTGGCACAGACCCACCCTGGTGAGGTTTTTTACACACATATCATGGAGGAAAACATTTTGCTCACCATTTTTTCCTCTTCTAATTTCATTACATGTTTCATCTCCTTAGGAACCAATGAGATTGTTGTGGATGTGGATGACGATGGTGTGATCTCTTTGATCTTTGAGTGCGCCGACCTTAAAGAGGGTTCTCAGTTTGTGTGGTCTAAAAACTACATGGCCCTCACTGACACTTCTCGTCTCACCATTCAAACTGTTGGGGGCAAGTAAGTCTACTTCCTAGGGCGTTTTCACACATAGTTCGTTTGAGCACTCCAAGCACTCAGAGCAGTATAACGTGTATATGTGAACAACCCAAATGATCTCAGACCCCACTAAAAGGACCCAAATGCGAACTGTACTCAGACCACTGAGGTGGTCTGAGGATGGTTCATTTGTAGGTCTTTTTGTGGTTTGATTGATTTGAGGGATGTGAAAACCAACTTGTTCTTTTTTTAATGCGGCGCAGCACGCACTGTTCACTCAGTAACAAAAATGGGATGCACACCGCCACGAGAATTGGGGTCTACAAAGTCAAAGCGCACTTCTGCCAATGCTGCGATGACGTCATTTTTGCCGCCTTTGTGAACTCGTGGATTCGGCGAGTATAAACCAGGCTTTAAAGGTGCAATATGTAATATATTTACTGTACTAAAGCATACAATTATCATAATATGTTATCAGAGATTTATGAAACATGCTAAGTTCTGTTTGTGTTTTGGCCTGTGTGATCCCGCCCAATAGTATTTTGACACCCCAGGATGCCAGAATTGACACAAATTATCGGGCAAACACAGCACGCTGCAGCCATGGAAGCCAGCAATACATCTAGCTAACATTGACAGAGTTATAAAAAAATCCACATGAGCTAGTTTATACTGTAATTTGCCAACAATAAAAACATTGCAAATGTTTTCATTAGCTGATCAACTTACAGTGTAAGGCTCGTCGCTTGCCATTGTCAGTTTGTTCGTTCCTGTTGCATGTCCTCAACCTGGCAACCCATGTGAGCTTCGAGTCTGAGGAGGAGGGGGAGACAATTCTCTCCAGTATTTTGAATTTGGACTGCAATACCCATTTTAAACGCTTGATATCAGTGTTACATATTGCTCCTTTAAAGGTGCAATATGTAACATTTTTCATGTAATATTCGCCATTTTTTGCCAATGTGTGAATGGCTTGTAACGCAACTTAAAAAAATGAGCCCTTCCCAGACTTCCTAGGTTGCCTATTAAAGCCTGTAGACTGATTTTCATGCGAAGGGAGCGGGTCGCTTTTGCCAGGAAAATCCAAAGAATGTGACGTTTATTTGCACTCCCGAGAGCCTTGCCTCAGACAGTAGCTTCTCTTCCGCTATTCAACAGCGTCAACAGACAGTCTGCAACACTAGGTAACGTTATCTTAGAGATGGAATCCAGCAGACGTCTGGCTCCCAGCACAACACCGACTCCTACATAAACTCAGAGTAAGCCAAAAAAAAAACTATTTATTTACTGAATCCCATCTGGCTAAGCGGGAACATGATCGTGGTCGAGCAAAAACTAAAGTGAACATCGGCAGGGCATTTGATTCCTGGAGGGACCTTCGTTTGTTTTTGGGGATCAAAATTGGCATTCTTCTTACTGGACAGGTAAGCTTACATAACCGCAAAGCATGTGAAATATAGTGCCATAAGGACTGATCTGCGTAATTTTAGCTAACTTGATCTTACCTGCTAACACTGACGAATTGCAAGATACCTTGCAAATGCAAATAATTTCAACGATCTTCTATTTATACTAAAAGTCAGGTTAATGTCAATGTTAATCTGTAATTATTCAGCAAGGTAAACTACAATAATACATGAAATGAATGCTAGACAATGTTCAAGATAATGCAAATAGCTCCATTCATTAGTGTAATGTAACTTGGTTATACAGAAAATATATACATTCTATTATTATAAAACAATAGCGCATCGATATATCAAAATGACAGTTGTGATGGAATCACATCAATACTGAATTGTGTCAACATATTTATAATGTACAGTCTATTTTATAAACAGCTACTGTCATCATCCACCAAATTTAGCTAACAGCTATTGATAAAGCTGGTTAGCTAGCTAACGCCGACATAGGCTATCATATAAATGCAGTCAATGTATTATGCAAAGAAAAGTGATTACTTCAAACTACAGTCTCGCATAGTCAGACCTATATCCACACTTTGTTTTAGCCCTGTTCCAGCACTGGAGAGTCAAATATAATATACAGTCTCAAAGTTTGTAGTAAAACAATCATAACTGTGTAATTTTAATTATGCTACCTCATCTGTCAGCATGATTTCGGTGAATCACGTTGTCTCTTTGTGCGTTACGTCATTGTTTTGGTCGATGCTCGCTCACGTCCCTATGGAGTGTATGCACAAGCACGAGCAACAGGTAGCTGGCTGCAGTTCACTTAATGGCCACTGGTGTCATTAATAACAAAGGTTTCTGAATCTTACATACTGCACCTTTAAAGAAGATGAACCGCTCTGAATCAGTCTTTCTAGCAAGTCAGTCCAGTGTCGACCGTCTTTGGAATGCTCCCGTGAGACTATTTCCAGTCATGCCAGTGCAGCTCCTATCTACTTGAATGGCAGAACACCGAAATCTCAAAAACGGTTGGTCAAGATTACGATCAAAGAACATCTTTCAAATCAGCAGTAAAATCTGACAACACTAGTATCATAAATTGTGCTTCTTTACTTCAGATTACGCCAAAAAAAAGAAAAAAGCAATTTTCCCAGCTTGTATAGCAATAACAAATGCGCATGTGCGTTCTCGATGTACAGAGTCATAACTTGTTTGTTATATTTTAATTTGACTTAATATGTTTTAATGTGGTACACATAGTAAATAATGACAGAATTTTCATTTTTGGGTGAACTATCCCTTTAATATTATATTTTTGTTGAACATATATATATATATATATATATATATATATATATATATAAAAAACGTCCCTTTTTCAGGACACTGTATTTTAAAGATAATTTTGTAAAAATCCAAATAACATTACAGATCTTTATTGTAAAGTGTTTAAACAATGTTTTCCATGCTTAACCATAAGCATAAACAATTAATGAACATGCACCTGTGGAACGGTCGTTAAGACACTAACAGCATACAGACGGTAGGCAATTAAGGTCACAGTTATAAAAAACTTAGGACACTAAAGAGACCTTTCTACTCACTCTGAAAAACACCAAAAGAAAGATGCCCAGTGTCCCTGCTCATCTGCATGAACGTGCCTTAGGCATGCTGCATGGAGGCATGAGGACTGCAGATGTGGCCAGGGCAATAAATTGCAATGTCTGTACTGTGAGACGCCTAAGACAGCATTACAGAGAGACAAGAAGGACAGCTGATCATCCTCGGAGTGGCAGACCATGTGTAACAACGCCTGCACAGGATCGGTACATCCGAATATCACACCTGCGGGACAGGTACAGGATGGCAACAACAACAGCCCGAGTTACACCAGGAATGCTCAATCCCTCCATTTGTGCTCAGACTGTCCGCAGTAGGCTGAGAGAGGCTGGACTGAGGGCTTGTAGGCCTGTTGTAAGGCAGGCCCTTACCAGACATCACCGGCAACAACGTCACCTATGGGCACAAACCCACCTTCGCTGGACCAGACAGGACTGGCAAAAAGTGCTCTTCACTGACGAGTCATGGTTTTGTCTCACCAGGGGTGATGGTCAGACTCGTGTTTATCGTCGAAGGAATGAGCGTTACACCGAGGTCTGTGCTCTGGAGCGGGATCGATTTGGAGGTAAAGGGTCCGTCATGATCTGGGGCGGTGTGTCACACCATCATTGGACTGAGCTTGTTGTCATTGCAGGCAATCTCAATGCTGTGCGTTACAGGGAAGACTACCTCCTCCCTCATGTGGTACCCTTCCTGCAGGCTCATCCTGACATGACCCTCCAGCATGACAGTGCCACCAGCCATACTGCTTGTCCTGTGCGTGATTTCCTGAAAGACAGGAATGTCAGTGTTCTGCCATGGCCAGTGAAGAGCCCGGATCTCAATCCCATTGAGCATGTCTGGGACCTGTTGGATCGGAGGGTGAGGGCTAGGGCCATTCCCCCAAGAAATGTCTGGGAACTTGCAAGTGCCTTGGTGGAAGAGTGGGGTAACATCTCACAGCAAGAACTGGCAAATCTGGTGCAGTCCATGAGGAGGAGATGCACTGCAGTACTTAATGCAGCTGGTGGCCACACCAGATACTGACTGTTACTTTTGATTTTGACCCCCCTTTGTTCAGGGACACATTATTACATTTCTGTTAGTCACATGTCTGTGAAACTTGTTCAGTTTGTGTCTTAGTTGTTCAATCTTTTTATGTTCATACAAATATTTACACATGTTAAATTTGCTGAAAATAAAAGCAATTGAAAGTGAGAGGACGTTTCTTTTTTTTGCTGAGTTTATATATATAATATAATATAATATAATATAATATAATATAATATATTTTAGACAAACTAACTCCCTGCAGTACCACCACAGACCTCCTGTTGAAACCTCTGCTCTGTCCAAAGTTCCATTTAACAAGATGTGCTGTTCACTTGTTACTTTTAACAGAATGTTTGATTTTGCTGCTGTTTGTCCTCAGGTCCAGAGCTATATTTAAAGACCCATCTGTGGAGGACTTGGGCATTTACTCCTGTGTGATAACCAACACTGATGGAGTGTCTGCCAGCTACACACTCACTGAGGAAGGTGAGTCACTTCCCTTAAATCTCTGGCTGCAGATGGTGTTATTCCATCCTGTTACATTTCTTTGAGTGATGCCCATGCTTGACAAGGGAACACAAGGAGATCAATGCTTTTAAAAAGATTTCCTGAGGAGGGCTGTAGAGCAGCTGCAGGTATTATGTAGTGATCTTTTTTCCATAAACCATAAACAAAGGATTCTACACAACAAAATAATTAACAAATTCACTTCTGTTATCTTTTATTTTATTTTTATATTTACAGTCAAGTAGCAAAGTACAAAACTAAGGCTTGTTGATCTTAATAATTGTTGTTTACTCTTTGTAGGACTTAAGCGCTTGCTGGATATCAGTCATGACCACAAGTTCCCAAGTAAGTTGCTTACCTAATTATACACTCTGGTTCCAAAATTAACTTCTTGCCGTAGGTGCCAATGGCAAATTTTTACTTACCTGATATGAAAATGTTGCAATACTTGTATTATAAATATCTATTTAATCCTACGACAATAAAATTAGCCCTATTTAGCTGTTTTTCCTTGCATATTCGTGCACTTGTCACAAAACCATGCAAATGGAGAGGCAACTGGCAAGCCACTTGCCAAAAACAAATTTTATTTACTTATTTGACATTAACTTGAATTTGGCGTTGGCAAGTGTTAAAGGGATAGTTCACCCAAAAATGAAAATTCTCTCATCATTTACTTACTCTCATCCCATCCCAAATGTGTATGACTTTTTCTTCTGCAGAACACAAACAAAGATTTTTAGAGGAATATTTCAGCTCTGTAGTTCCTCACAATGCAAGTGAATGGGTACCAACATTCTGAAGCTCTAAAAGCACATAAAGGCAGCATAATCCATAAGACTCCAGTGGCTAAATATGCGTCTCCAGAAGCGATAAGTGTGGGTGAGAAACAGGTCAATATTTAAGATTCACATTCACGTTCTTCTTCTTTTGTTTTTGCTGATTCACATTCTTTGTGCATATCGCCACCTACTGGGTAGGGAGGAGAATTTCTAGTAAAAACTGACTTAAATATTGATCTGTTTCTCACCCGCACCTGTCATATCACTTCTAAAGATATGGATTTAACCACTGGATTCTTATGGATTACTTTTATCATGCTTTTTAGAGCTTAAAAATTTTGGTACTAATCCACTTGCATTGTGAGTACCTACAGAGCTGAAATATTCTTCTAAAAATCTTTGTTTGTGTTCAACAGAAGAAAGAAAGCCATACATGTCTGGGATGGCACGAGGGTGAGCAAAAGATGAAAGAATTTTCATTTTTGGGTGAACTATCCCTTTAATTCTTGACCTTGTATAATTCTATACACATATAAGTATACCCAGCAACTGATTATTATACCATATTGATTATGATGTAACAGACTGTCTTAGTATAATCAATACATCCTGTCTTACACCTAAGAAACATTTACCACTCAATAGCTTATTATAGGTTAATTATGAGCAATGTTCTGCAGTAATTCCCTTCGAATCTGAAATGGCCATTGAGCTTCAGGAGAAGGGACGTGTCCGTTTCTGGGCTCAAGTTGCTAAGTTTACTTCTAACTGCCAAGTGGAGTATGTTTTCAATGATAATATCATCACCGAAGGAAAGGTACAGCACATCAGAACATTTTAGTTCAAAAGGCCTTCATGAATTGTATTTTTTCAAACAAACTTTGACAACATGTTTAATCATGTTTTGTTCTCTTTGTCTGTCAAACTCTTTAGAAGTACACAATGAACTTTAACAAGAGCACTGGCATTATTGAGCTATTTATGGACTTATTGGAAGTCACTGATGAAGGAACCTTCACATTCAGCCTTGTTGATGGCAAAGCAAAAGGTCGGACAAGCTTAGTGCTTATTGGAGAAGGTAAGGTTAATCATTGTTTTAACATATTTTCAAATATTTAAAAACTATTAAGTGGTGTCCTGCATTTTATAATCCGGACCATCGCTTGTACAAAACTATTTGGTGTAGAAACAATAACTATAACATTAGCTGAGACTTTTCTTTTTAAATAGGAAAAATGAAACTCAAAATGTGTTTCTGGGTTAAAGTAACACAAAATGATGGAACAGGTCACATTGATATTTCTTTAAACATTTTAAAACATTTCCTCAGACCCCCAGAGCTTTAAATGAGTATGTCCTTTAGAGGGCAGAAGAGTACAATTTTTAGGCATTGAATGGAGAGGTTGGGTGGCAGGAAATGTATTATTTGTTCTAGCTCAGGGGAATGCTTGCGAATGTCCTCTAAACAATATTCATCACTCTAAATAAGCTGTATTCAATATGCTTTGATGATTGCCTTCTCTTTTATTTATACTGTTTTACAGAGTTCGCAGAGCTTCAGAAGAAATCTGAGTTTGAGAGAGCAGAGTGGGTCAGAAGACAAGGTACATCAAACACTGTTTTTCATTGTGTTAAATCACATTTTAGTTATTCAAAGATGTCTAAAAAAAATCTCCCACACACAGGTCCTCACTTTGTGGAGTATCTAAGTTTCGAGGTCACCTCAGAGTGTGACGTGCATTTAAAATGCAAGGTAAGTCTTTGGGAGTGAGAGATGATTTCTTCAGGTTAAAAAGACACTTGTTTAAATTTCCTCTCCACATTTTTCCTTCTTTCTCCTGTTTCAGGTTGGAAACATCAAACCTGCCACTGAGATTGCCTGGTTTAAGGATGGAATTGAGATTGAAGAAGATGATGAGGATGCTAAGAAGATTGGAAAAACTGCTGAAGAGCTGACCTTTGATATTGGCAAGGTCAGATAGTGATTGGGCAAGTCTGGAGCTGTTTTGGAGCTGGAATTTCAGCATCCATATGATAAATTATGCAGCTTTGCTAGATGCAACACTATAGGGATGCTACAGGCATCCAGGGAAAAATATCTGTCAATGTTTAAAGTCAACGTAATTGTGCATGATTAATCAGTCAAATATCAACAAAATGTGTCCAAATAGCTATTTAGGGATTGTTCTAGACTAAAGTTGTGATGCAGCCATTCTTAACTCTTAGAAATAACACAGTAATTCAAAGCTGTTGTTATTAATAGCTTTAATATAATAAAGATTATGGCAATAATAGCAAATAATGATAGAATTAATAAAGAAGCATAATGTGGGCAAATGCCGAGATGCACTCGAGGGTGAACTTGACCTTTAGCCTCCACCTACTCAAAAATAGGTGTTTGTGGTGTTTCAGGAGGGCAGTAGTGCTCCACAATTGACTTCAAATTCTGGTATTGTGAATGCCTTTTCATGTTGACTTTAATGCCTATGATTGATTTTGTATAATTTATCATGTTTAAAGGGATAGTTTGAATGAAAATTCTCTCATCATTTACTCACCCTCATGCCATCCCAGATGTGTATGACTTTCTTTCTTCTGCTGAACACTAACGAAGATTTTTAGAAGAATATTTCAGCTCTGTATGTCCTTACAATGCTTGGATACCAAAATGTTGAAGCTCCAAAAAGCACATAAAGGCAACATAAAACTAATCTATAAGACCCTAGTGGTTAAATCCATTTCTTCAGAAGTGACATGATAGGTGCGGGTGAGAAACAGATCAATATTTAAGTCGTTTTTTTACTATAAAATCTCCTCCCTGGCCAGTAGGTGGAGATGTGCACGATGAATGCAAATTGCCAAAAACAACAGAAGAAGAATGTGAAAGTGGGGATTGATTGTAAAAAAGGATTTATATTTTTATCTGTCTAATGGATTAGTTATATGCTGCCTTAATATGCTTTTTGGACCTTGAATGGTACCCATTCACTTGCATTGTGAGGAACAACAGATCTAAAATATTCTTCTAAAAATCTTTGTTTGTGTTCTGCAGAAGAAATAAAGTCATACACATCTTGGATGGAATGAGGGTGAGTAAATGATGAGAGAATTTTCATTTTTGTGTGAACTATCCCTTTAATTACTACATTTGGATCATGTTCTGTATTTTAAACAGACAAGATACGTATTCTACTTGACTCTTTATCACATTTATCAACATTTAAGTCCATATATCATAAATATATGGGTCTTCCATTTGTGGACCTTGGTTTAAAAGAAAGACAGTTTCTAAAATCAATCAGATTCTGATGGCACTTAAAAAATAAAAAAAAATAAAAAATGCTAATTGTTATATCATCATGTGCAAGTCGCAGCTCCATTTCCTAGTAGTAATGGGTAATAAGTATTGAAAGCCATCTAAGTTTGACTAAATTCATCTACTGATAAGGTGCCAGTCCAGATGGACTGAGAAAGGAGTGGAGTTAGTGCTTGCAGCAGAGGAGAGGCAAGATCCCATGCCACTCCTGCAGAGGGCGCTGGCATTAACTGCAATGTTTGTTTAATTCACAGCTTGTAATTAAGAGCGAAAAACAACTGAAAAAGAAACCCACCACAGAAGAAAGCACAAGCGAGCCAAAAGTCTGGAGCTTTTTTATAAGTTGCCGTCAGTGTTACTGTGTTGTTATTTGTGATGGTGCCGTCTTTTCCTCTTTTCCTCTGTTGGCCTGCAGCATCCTCCGCAGGAGAAAAGCTTGGCTTTTCGGTCTTTCGTGTTTTGTTTATTTAAATGTTTTTTAAAATGTTTTGATGCCTGATTATTATTGATAAAACAGGTATCCAGTATCTGTGCCTCACCTTTACCTTAATTCCCCACAGATTTCAAGGAAATATGCCGGAGTATATGAGGTGAAACTGAAGGATGAGAGAGGAAAGGACAAAACCTTACTGAATCTGACAGAAGCAGGTAGGAGCTATTGTGTCACTTAATGTTAACTGTGTTGTTAAAGGAATAGTTCACTTAAAAATGAAAATGTCATTATTTTGTCATCCTCATGTCCTGCTAAACCTGTAGAAACACTCCACATAAGGAGAGTTCATAGTGACTCGTCTGCCGAAAATGGCAAAAAGCACATGAATCAGTTCATAAATCGGACTGATCTGGTTCTGTCTTTAACAGCTCACAGGAGGACTAGACTTTCACCAAATAAACACTTCAGTCTTTCGAAATTTCAGTCTGTTCCTCAGACAAAGCTATTGCTTCTGAAGACTTGGAATATGCCGCACAATTTGTACAGACTACTTTTATGTTACTTTTTTGTTCTTTTTGGAGCTTGGCATGTCGTTGTATGAAAACAAGGAGTGTGACGTTTCTCCTTATGTGTGCCATGGAAAAATTAAGGGTTCAAGACGACATGAGGGTGAGTTAATAATGACAGCATTTCACAGATAATGTGGTTATCTGATTCTTTCTCAACAGGTTATCAGGCAGTGCTGAACGAAGTTTTTAGAGTTATTGGTGAGTGTTCTGCAGTCAGTTCCTTATCACTCAACGTTATTGAACGTAACAGGATACTCCATTAGGAATGAGCTCTCAAGCACTATCCGATCAATTGTTGTCATGTCATTTTCATGCATTTTTTTTTTTCCGTTCTCATAGCCAACTCTTCTACTGAGCTCAAGGTTATGAGCACAGAACATGGCATCATTCTATACTCCTTTGTTGTGCACTACATTGAAGATCTCCGTGTTGGCTGGCTTCACAAGTAGGCTTTTTTTTTTTGTTGCTACCTTTCTTTCTCTATCTTTCACTGTCTATGGGCTGCTTTAAATTGCTTTAATGTGTTAAGAATTTCTCTCTTCACCAGTTCTGGAGATTTATTGGACAATCTTTGGTTTATTATTTCTAGGACACAAATGTTCATACAAAAAAAAATCATAGTAAATTAAGTGCCTTCCTTGACCAAGAGTGTTGCTATGCAACAGAAATAACGATCCGCTATAGTGATAGTGAAGTGATATGGTGTTTTGCATTATAGCTGTCATTTTATTGTGTATTTTAGCACAATTGAAATGTTGAATTGACCAGTTAGTATCCAGAACCAGAAATTAAGTTGGTGTTAAATGTAAATTCTTGCAAATTTCAGTGTTTTCTCAGTATGCTCTTGTGAATTCAGCCTCATGAAACAGTGACTAATGACTCTTTTGTGTGTTATGCTTTTGTTTCTACCTGGTATCAGAGAATCCAAGATCTCCCACTCAGAGAGAGTGCAGTGTGGAGTCACTGGAGAACAGCTGTGGCTTAAAATTAATGAGCCCACAGAGAAGGATAAGGGCAAATATGCCATTGATATCTTTGATGGCAAAGGTGGTATCAAGAGGGTTATTGACCTGTCAGGACAAGGTAAGGGCTCAGGTGTTCCCAATCAACTGTTCGTATAGGACCTTGTTATCCTTCTGCATTCTACAATGTGTTACAGTATTATTAACTTTCTGTCATTCCATTGCACAGTATGGGAGGAAGCATTTGAAGAATTCAAGAGGCTGAAGTAAGTCTTTAAATTTAAAAGGGTAGTAAACTAATGAAAAACATCATGGATTTCTGTCCTTTGTCAAAGTATTTCTATAATAAACCAGAAGATTAGGCAGGACATATTAAATGGCTCATCCCCCTTTTTTTAAATAGCCAGTAGGCTTGGGCCTGGGTAGCTCAGTGAGTATTGACACTGACTACCACCCCTGGAGTCGCAAGTTCGAATCTTCTAAGCAACCAAATTGGCCTGGTTGCTACAGAGGGTAGAGTCACATGGGGTAACATCCTTGTGGTCGCAATTAATGGTTTTCGCTCTCAATGGGGCACATGGTAAATTGTGCGTGGATCGCAGAGAATAGCATGAGCCTACACATGCTGAGAGTCTCCACGATGTCATGTATAGCGAGCCACGTGATAAGATGCACGGATTGACTGTCTCAGAATTGGAGGCAACTGAGACTTGTCCTCCGCCACTCGGATTGAGGCGAGGAACCGTGCCACCACGAGGACCTACTAAGTAGTGGGAATTGGACATTCCAAAATTGGGGAGAAAAGGGGATAAAAAAAAAAAAAAAAATAGCCAGTAGGCTTTAGTTTCATTACAGACATGCACCTACTTTCTGATCGGTTACAGGTGGCATTAGGGGCAGGGACATTCTCATTCTAGAGAGCATTTGATTGGACAAACATTGGTGTGGTGCAAGATGAGTCATCAATATCTTTGGTCTGTTTGCTGGAAGAGAGTAAATTTGAAATGCATATGTCTGCTAAAAGTTCATTTTGTCAACTTTTAGGAAGACAACATATAGATGGCTTCAAAGCTAATAGACATGGACTCCAAAGCCACAAAACTCCTATTTTGATTTCCTGGTATTTTTAACTTATACTTTTAAATGGCCATGACCTTCTTGCATAAGCTGTCACAATAATACTAAAATAGACTACCACGAGTACATCACTGCGGCTTGCGCTAAAGCAGTTCCTGATGTTGAAAAGTGTAAGAAGCATCTATCATCTTTGCAGCAGCTGATACTATTTAAAGACGAAAATAACGGCGTGTTTATCTCTTTCCTTCCTCAGGGCAGCAGCCATAGCAGAGAGAAGTAAGCGATTGTCTTTGCTATTATTGTTGTGCTCTGACCCTGTATACAATTTCTAAAGCATGCCATACAAGCAATCTTATCTGAAAGTTTCACTTGCATAATTATTATTCTGTTCAATAGATGTAATTAATCTATTAATTAATTAATGTCTTAATAATAAGTATTCCAGACAGCTTGTGTAGGAAGCAAGTATTTGGTTCAGAGAGAACCAATATCGATTTATTATATCACATAAAAACATGTTTAAGTTTCCTAAATCTGAATCTTATTAAAATATTTGTGTTTCTGTAGATCGTGCCCGTGTTGTGGGTGGCCTGCCAGATGTTGTCACCATTCAGGAGGGCAAGGTAATATACAAGCAATCTCCACTTTCAATCATGAGCATCACATCTCTGAATGTGTTCTCTGATGATGTGGTCAGTGGTCTGCCTTTTGCTTTTGAAAACCTCACATTTAATCTAGGGCTTGCACAACTACTCATTTTTAATAGTTGACTAGTCATTCAAAAAAGCATCCGCCAGATCAGTGTTTACCTTACATACAGTGAATGACTCAACATACGCAGTGTTCCTTCAGCAGTCTTTGCTGTTTACGGCAAGTTCGAGTGGAGGGAGAATGTCTGCGCAGCTGAGATTATGCAAGTGAGAAACAAAAGCGCAGATATCTCTATTGCATTGTCATAAGCAGACCTGTGGATGAATAATTTTGGATTCATTTCAGAACTCTTTAAAGCTGCGCTCTCAGTACACAACAAGGTTTCTAGTCATCTGTTGCCTGGTTGTCGTAGCAGTGCACATACTAAACAATAGAATGCAGATGAGGTGCACAAATTACAAGAACTTTGCCAAACAGTTGTGTAGTGAGGGTATGGCTTTAATGAACTCAGTCAGACCATCTCCGATGTCCGCAGTGCGGTTTGCTCATAACATGTTTTGTGAATTCAAAGCGGGTAGGGTTCACTTTATTTGAACTTTTTTGTAATTCCAAATATCTTTGGCTGTTACAGGTTATTATACAAAAATGTTATGCTACACTGGGACACTGTGGATTTTCCTCATGCTGTTGCCATGTATAGAAAAAGCACATTGCAGATAATGTGATCCACATCTAGTCAATACAGACCCCATCACATTGACTACACTGCAAAAAATCATTTTCTTACACAGTATTTTTGTCTTGTTTTCCAGTAAAAATATCTAAAACATTCAAGACCAATTTACTTGAAACGCAAAATGACATAAAATATTAAGTCTTTGTTTTCAAGGAAAAACTTAATTCAAAACTAAATTACCCATTAGTTTAGTTTTAAGTGTGAATTTTGTTAGAATTATCTGCAAACTAGACTAAAAGCAGGGGTTCTCAATGGGGGCGGTTCTGCCCCCCAGGGGGCATTCAAAGGATGCCAGGGGGCGCTGAGAGCAAATTAGTAGAGAGGGGGCCGGTAGGTTACAAATGGGGGGCATTTATCAGTCATAATAATCAAATCTATCGTCAAGTTCCTCTGCATTAAAACGTTTATCTAGACTTGGAGTATATCAGTTGGTTCTCAATCATACGGGTTGGTAGGCATTTGTACCGTGGTTCATCTGATTTTGAAGACTAGTGACGCATCTGAAGAATCTGGTTTAGCAGCATCAAATACACAGGCGGAGGCACAACCTCGGCTAATGCACCTGTATGGCTCTGTAGATGGATACGGCTCAATGGACAGAGCAGTGCAAAGCACTTAAAGCTCGAGCTCTTAAACTTGCAGCTTTGCAAGAATCGGTGAGAAGCAAGGCGCAAGAAGCAGAAACCATTTGAATTCGGCACAGAATTCTACATCGCCACCCTTGAATTTACTATAGTGACACTAACTGTACTTTTTGTAGAAAAAAGATTCATAATAAATATTATCAGATCACTGCTTCAGCTCTGTTAAATTTGTAATAGGCTACATTAGGGGAGTGAGGGAATATAATTCATTTTTGTTACAACTTATATTTATATTTTGTATTTATTGTTTTTACATGTGTTTAGAGTAGATCTACTGTTTGTAATTTCAAAAATGCCATAGTTTGTTTTATAGAAATCATGTTACATCTAACCATGGAAGTGAAGATCCATGTATCCATGTGCTTACTATAATCTTGTTATAAATACCACTGTTAAAACTATAGAAATAAATAATTAATAAATTAACATTGAAAAAAGGTAAATTTAAAATATATTAACAATATCACTTTTGTTATTAGTTTCTGTCTTAACATTTTCATTTTATAGGCCCCAGATATAGCCCTCTATCTGCTTGAATTCAAGAAGCACAAGGTTTGGTCTCACATTCATGATGCGTAAGTCTGCTGAATTTAACAAAACTTTAAAATTATGCAATGCATCAAAGTCGACACAGGAGTAGATTCTTTCAATCTTTTAATGACAATCACTAGAGTGGAACAAACAATAAATCTTAACATCAAAACTTAACACAACGTAACACTTCAAGGACTGACAAAGGAATGGGCAAAACTAGAGAATATTTATACAAAAGGAGCTAAATGAGGGAATGGAAGACAGGTGAGGATAATAAGGAACAAATGGAATTGATGAGGGCAGTGAAACATGGGAGATGTAGTCCGGAGGAAAACTTCAAAATAAGAGTCCTTGAAGAACGTGAGGGAGGCGTTCATCAAAAAAAGGTTGAGAACAACTGACTTAAAGGGATAGTTCACCCAAAAATGAAAGTTCTCTCATCATTTACTCACCTTCATGCCATCCCAGATGTGTATGACTTTCTTTCTTATGCTGAACACAAACAAAGATTTTTAGAAAAATATCTGTAGATCTGTAGGTACATACAATGCAAGTTAATGGTGACCAAACCTTTAAAGCTCCAAAAAATCTCATAAAGGCAGCATAAAATAATCCATACAACTTCAGTAGTTAAATATATGTCATCTTTGGGTGAGAAACAGATCAATATTTCAGTCCTGTTTTACCATAAATCTTTACTTTCACTTTCACTAGTGGAGATTTATTGTAAAGAAGGACTTTAATATTGATCTGTTTCTCATGCACACCTATTATATTGGTTATGAAGATATAGATTTAACCTCTGGAGTCATATGGATTACTTTTATGCTGCCTTCATGTGATTTTTGGAGCTTGAAACCTGCGCTCACCATTCACTTGCATTGTATGGACCTACAGAGCTGAGAAATTCTACTAAAAATATTTGTTTGTGTTAAGCAGAAGAAAGAAAGTCATACATATCTGGGATGGCATGAGGGTGAGTAAATGATGAGAGAATTTTCATTTTTGGGTGAACTATCCCTTTAATGGACCCTTTTCACCGACTGATGGCACATTCTGCCTTATTTGGAAAGTCATGGAAATGCAATAGTGGATTCTTTCTTTAGCTGTGTTGGAACTCAAATGGGAATGCAAACAAATAAATAAATATGTGCTGTGGTCTCCCATTTACCGCTATAGAAGTTTACCCTGTAATAGTTTACTTTTCCATTCCAAACCTGGAAATGTGAAAAGGGTCCATATCTAATGCCATTTAGACTCTCAAGTAAATTGATCTTGTTTAAGGATGTTTTGATTATTTTTACAGGAAAAAGACAAAAATACTTGGTGGCTGGACTAATCAGCCAGCTATTGCAACCCTTAATTTCATCTATTCCCATAATTTTTTCAGTCTCTGAACCTCACTGGCAATGTATGGGGTGATCCTGTTCCTGAGGTCAGCTGGATAAAGAATGAGAGACAGCTGATGTGTGATGAGCACTACTCACTGAAGTTTGAGCATGGCAAGTTCGCCAGCATCACCATCGCTGCTGTTACCAGTACCGACTCAGGAAAATATGCCCTGCTGGTGAAGAACAAGTATGGCACAGAGGCAGCAGAGTTTACTGTCAGTGTCTATTTCCCGGAGGACGAAGTGGAGAAGAAAGAGTAAAGAGAGACACAGAGGGAGAGAGGGGTTTAACAAATGACCAGTATATCTTCCAAAGCCTTTTAATTCAAAGTATGCCCACTCACTGTGTAATATAGTTTATATATGGGAAGGCCATACATGTTTGTAATCACAGACACCATGAAAAATATTAGAGCAGGGCTGTGTGCTCTGGGCAATTTAGGCATGGTTTAACTTTAACTTTTTACCTGGTTTTATTGGGGTTTCAAACTACACTTAACCCAGGGTTAAGGACACATTTGACCATAGGTTAAGCAACATTTCACACATGTAATTTTAAAAGCTTGTTATCACTGCTTTTAACCTTGGTTATGAAACCCTTTTTCAGAGTTTTGGTATCAGAGATATACAGTGTGAATTACTAACCAATGGTAAAATGAACAGTCTGAAACATGCAACAAGATAGCACAGGATTATCTTAACCCAGAGTTAGTAATGAGAATGCAGGCAATAATGATCAGTATTAACAACTGAGATGAACATGGTTTGAATTAAAAAGCTTTGAGTGTTGCTTTATTTATAAGCACAAACTGGACATAATAGTGCAAAATTAGCATGTACCTCATCTGTTGTCTCATTTTAATTAAAATTGGTTTGTCATTTCCAGTGTGAATCTACTGCTCCTTGATACAATGTATCATATTATAAAAATGACCTAAAATTCTCATTCAAAGGAAAGTTGGTTAAAGATTACAAAGCCAAAAGTGTGAGTTAGTAAATCTCTTGTCAAACTGAGGTCTGTAGAAGTAAGAGAAACATATCTGCATAATCTCATTTGTTGTTTTATGTTTAATGTTATATGTCTGCTTTTCTGGCTTGATGCATTTTGTGTCTTAATATGTTGTAAACACTACAATGTGGTCATGATAAAGAGTAGGAAGTGTCAGTGGCACTGTTGTAAGGCAGTTTTATTTGCATAGGTACTTCAGATAGCACAGTATCCTTTGGTGACCCTTACAAAAATCAGAAGTTCATGACAAATTTGCCACTGATAATTTTCACATGCAAATGAGCTTTGCGGCCAACTCGCGGCAAATTGTCCATTGCTGCCAAAAGTTTGCCACAGGTTCACCACTGCTGGTGAAGAGCTGCAAACTTCTGGTAAACATTTGTGGCGAATTACAAGCTCATTTGCATGACGAACTGCAAATATGCAAGTTTGCGGCTAGTTTAGATTTTTTGTACTAGTGCCTCTAGCTATTTTTTCAGATGCTTTTGTTGTTTTGTGCATTATTATCGGCTGACACAGATATTAATCTCAAAACCAGTAGACAGTGCTATGCAATAAATTAACCCCTTGCAATGCAGAAAATGTGTCTGACTTGAAAACCTGTCCAGCTTGGATTATAAGGCCCTGTAAAGTGTGAAGATTTTTTTTGATTATTATTTCATAGTATGCTAATCAAATAGCCCATGTAGGCACTAGTAGCTGCTAAATGTACTAAATAGCCCAAAGCAGATATTAGTCTATGTATTTACACCTATTAAACATCCAAAGTGCATACTCGTACTAGTATTCACTCACTGAGCACTTTATTAGGAATATGGGGCCTTGACCAATATACAGTCAGGGGGCCCAGAATACCTTGCTACAGCCCTGTCTGTAGGCCCTACACCTACTTAATCATGCGATTATCAGAATGGGGGAAAATGTTGTTTCAGTGATTTCGACTGTAGCATGATTGTTGTCAACAGACGGGCTGGTTTGAGTATTTCTGTAACTGCTGATCTGAACTGCGATTTTCACGCACAACAGTCTCTGGAGTTTACTCAGAATGGTGCCAAAAAACATCCAGTGAGTGTCAGTTCTATGGACGGAAATGCCTTGTTGATGAGAGAGGTCTGCAGAGAATGGCCAGACTGGTTTGAGCTGACAGAAAGGCTACTGTAACTCAGATAACCACTCTGTACAGTTGTAGTGAGCAGAATAGCATATCTGAATGAAAAACAGGTTGAACCTTGAGGTGGATGGGATATAACAGAAGAAGACCACATCTGGCACTTTATTAGGACCATAGTGTTCCTAATAAAGTGCTCAGTGAGTGTGTATTCTGGGGCTAATTCATCAATTAATATTAATGTGCAACACGGACCAAAGTTCATTCAAGACTACAAAAATAAACTCAGCTGGTTCAATCTGCTATCTAAAGAGTGATTGTGAGTCAACACAACATATTCACAAATACACTTTTGACGAAGGTAATTGTGGTGACCTGGTTAATTCGGTTGTACTTGGGGAAATTCTATACAAGTGGATCACGTGAGGCCTCTTTTAAAAGTGCCTGCTATGTCGCGTCATGGCACGTCACGGCCAGCCGCCGCTGCCTGTCTGACCGGGGCCCGCTGCGGTCGTGCTGTAGAAGTGATCCCCCCCGAAAAACATACTGTTATGATACATAAGAGCACCATAAGGGATCTGGTCGACGCTGAAAGGTGTAAATATTCGGGTTGCGTTTGTACTCTTTAAAAAGTAAATGAATAACGTCGGCGCGAGAGAGCAGCGGACAAGCTAACGGCGGCGATCAAACGTCAAATTTCTGAACAGCAACATCATCCGCTGAAAGGTAAACATTACACTGAACCATTTCTGACTTTACCATTTACGTTAAATATATAAAGTGTGTGTGCATTTTAATGATAGAAACATGTCGATATTTGAGAATATGGTGATGTAAATGTTATTTAAGCCTGTTGGCTAGTCGAGCTAGCCAGTTTCCAGTATGTTGATGCTCTGACAGGAAAATTCCCTGTCACTTCTGTACCAACACAACATGCTAATGTCTCCAGACAAAATGTCGAAAATCGCGTTAAACCCAAACACGAGGTAGGTGTGTTCAAAAATTATATTTAGAGTAAGCTAATGCAACAATATCACACATGTAATGTCACACGCTGTCCTAATATGATGTCGCTTTCAAAGCAAAAGAATGCAACTAAACCACGTGATGTCATTGCACTGGACAACAGTATTTTACTTTTTTTGCATAGTAAGTTTAGTTGTAGATGGGTAAGATTTGAAAAAGAAACCTCTTGTTCAAAATAATTATTTTGCACTAGCCTATTACAAAAGTAGTTCCTCCATCTAACAGTGTGTGATTGTTTGAGGAAAAATAACCTGTTTTGCTGTGATAGATCGTCATCTGCCACAAAAGCAGTGGGTGCTGTTAAACAATGAGCAATGCCAGGCCCGGAGACTATTAAGTGATAAAGAGCTATACTCAAACATGTCTGAACATGCTTAAAACTATGAGAAAATAGCAATTTGATTCTAACTGTTTAGTCGTTATAAACTATTAGATGCCAGTCAGCATGTTAATATCTGTGTAATCATATTATGTTTACATAGCCCTCGGTTATTCAATATGAGTTTTGGCAATATCAATATCTCTCATATGGCTGAGATGTTTCTCTTAAATGGTTAGTGTATGGTACTTACATTTTTTACTACTAAATATCAAAGCATTGAGAGTGAAAACTTTAACCTCCAGGGCATCAAAAGACTTGAGGAACTGCACTGTGATGCATACCTATTTTGACATTTCTGAATTGCACCGAAAGGGAAACACGTGAATGAGTGAGAAAGATGAGATTTTGGCTTGTGTTTGAATCAACACTGCCTGGCCAAAAAAGTTGCATACTCTAATATTTTGTCAGACTGCCTTTAGCTTTGATTACGGCATGCATTCTGCGTGGCATTGTTACGACAAACTTATGCAACGTCACAACTTTTATTTCCGTCCAGAGTTGCATTGATTTTTGGCTGAGATTTGTATTGATAACGGGAGAGTCGAACCACTCCATAAAGTCTTCTCCAGCACATCCCAAAGACTTACAATGGGGTTAAGGTCAGGACTCTGTGGTGGCCAGTTCATGTGTGAAAAGGATTCCTCATGCTCCCTGAAACACTCTTTCACAGTTTGAGCTAGATGAATCTTGGCATTGTCATCCTGGAAAATGCTTGTGCCGTCAGGGAAGAAAAAACCCGTTGATGGGATAACCTGGTCATTCAGTACATTCAGGTAGTCGGCTGACTTCATTTTATTACCGTATAATGTTGCTGAGCCTAGACCTGACCAATTGAATCAACCCCAGATCATAACACTGCCTCAAGAGGCTTGTACAGTGGACACTATGACAGGTGCATCGCTTCATGCGCTTCACTTCTTACCCTGATGCGCCCATCGCTTTGGAATAGGGTAAATTTGGACATTTTTCCATTGCTCCAAAGTCCGAACTTTATGCTCCCTAGCAAATTGAAGTCATTTTTTTCAGATTAGCCTCACTAACAAGTGGCTTTCTTGTGGCCACACAGCTGTTTAGTCTCAATCCTGTAAATTCTTTTCGCATTGTGTGTGTGGAAATGCTCTTTCACTATTAAACATAGCCGGGAGTTCTACTGTTGTGTTTTTTTTATTATGATGTGACTTCAAGCGTTTTATT
Source organism: Myxocyprinus asiaticus (assembly GCF_019703515.2). Taxonomy (NCBI): domain Eukaryota; kingdom Metazoa; phylum Chordata; class Actinopteri; order Cypriniformes; family Catostomidae; genus Myxocyprinus; species Myxocyprinus asiaticus. The sequence continues at coordinate 32,495,570 of NC_059349.1, forward strand.
GATCTCTGATCATGATCATTCAGGATTGTTTCCGACCACATTTCTTCCACGAAGCTGACGGTTCACCACAATACTTCCAGGTTTTAATAAAGTGTTGTTCAGTTCTTAACACAATTCCAGTGATTTCAGCAATCTTCTTAGTTGTTTCTTTGCTTAATGCCAGCCAATAATTTGCCCTTTCTGAAACGCAGTAACATCTTTTCCATGACTATGGGATATGTCTTCTGACATGGTTGTTTAAGAAATGAGAAGCTACACACTGCATCAGTTAGGGTTAAAAGAATTGTTGCCAGCTGAAACATATTAATCACTGCAATAATGATCCAATAATAGGCTCTAAAGTATCTGCTTATTTAAATCCAGGCAGTGTATAACTCCACAGCAGTAGAGAATAAATAACCTCATCCCTAATTTTGCTGCATTGTTTGCTCTTTGTATCTCAACCTGAACTGGATAACCTTTTTCCTCATGTTATGTAAGTTAAAGACTCTGTGCCAGGCCTTTTACCCCACATCTCATTTCCCAGCAAAGTACAAAACTATGATAGTCTACTTAAATTAAGTAGATGGTTGAACTTATCCAGGTTCAATACAATTTAAGCTCAGTCAACAACTTGAAGCTTAAAGTTGATTTCCACAGTAAGTCATTTCTAGGGGTGTGAATCATTGGGTTGAAATCAATTTGATTCAGGATTCAAAGGTTTTTGATTAGATTTACGAATGTTTTTTTTTTTTCCAATTCAATGTAGGGCTTTACTGGTTGTTTAGATCAGTGTTACTATCAGAAATAATTGGTAATTATTTCTTTAGTTATTAATTAATATTTTAATTAATTAATTGAATCTAACTCATTAACCTCATATGGGGCTCCAGTAAATGTAGTGTGCTATGTTTAGGAGCAGGTTTGGTTATTAGCAAGAATTAATAATGATCAAAGATAATTATTAAAATCAATAGAACATTGATGAGAATCAATGTTAGCTTTTTTTAATCCTTTAAATCAGCAATTATCAAAGATAATCACCAATCATTAACATCGATGAAACATTAATTAAAATTAACACTAGCTTATTGATCCTTCAAATTCAACAATCATCAAAGATAATTATCAATTATCAAAAATCAATAGAATATTAATAAGGATTAACATTGACGGGGCACCACCGTGGAATCAGGGACTAATAACCAGATAGTATAACAGTCTCAATATTAGATTGTTTTCTTAGGAAAATCGACATCCGATGAATAGCGATGTTGTTTTTTTTTTTTTTTTTTTTTTCAGAAAAAATGAATGAAGGCTTGAATCCGAGCACTGACATCCCGTCAGCATGACACGGGTGTATGCAAAACAAACCGAAACAATTCTCTTTGTAATGTAACAAAGTTTATTTATGCAGTAATATCAATTAATAATTAATACAGTGCAGTCAATAAACTTCTGACTTACAACTACAAATTAAACAGTGATATGATTAGATATGGAAACCAAAATAATCCTATAACACATAAGGTGTGTGTGAGTGTGTGTGTGTGTGTGTGAGTGAGGAGGGATGTGCACAAAATGTCGGACGTGACTCTCGTGGAGAGTATGTCACGCGAGACTTCCGACCAGAGAATATGGCCGCGAATGTGGGCGGAGAGAAACCAGTCAATGGTGTCTACCAGTTTACCGCGTGTATCTGCTTGTACGATAGCTTAGGGACAAAGCTGAGATTTATCACGAAGCTATCTACTAGCTGTGTGTGTGTGTGTGTGTGTGTGTGTGTGTGTGTGTGTGTGTGTGTGTGGTTAGTACGAGAGAGAGAATTAAGTGATGGCCCCAAAGCCGGTTTCACGATCGTGGGAGAGAAAGCAGCTGTTAGTTTATCACTCAGAGACGCAGTGGACGGCTCGTAAACCGTCCCGTGGTCTTTTGATTCTTTAATGGATAAACTCAGTGTGCCGGTCTCACCCGCGATGGCGGAAATGCACAACAGTCCAATGTGGTTGGATTACAATACGGCAAATCTCATTCATGATAATTAAATACCTTGAGTATTAGCAATGAGCGGACACGGCGGTCCATAAACTGTACAAGCAATAATGTTGATACACAAGAATAACACACTATAATATTCTATCTCTGCCCAGACATAAACCTCTTACTTAAATTGCATGAGGATGCAGGTAGAATGTGTGTTCATCCGTCCTTTAACTCTGACTCGGTTCCTCGAGGCTCGGGTGATGACGGGAGGCCGGCTGTACGGCTGCTGATTCTCGGCGGGCTGGCGGAGAAATCAGCAATGTTGACTTGATTGAAGATGGAAGAGAAATCTTTTATCTCTTCACTTCTGCAGGCAAACGGATGAAGGTGCGGATTGCTCAGCGGTCTCCTTCGGATCCGTTAGTGTTCGGTGGAACACAGAGTAATCTCAACTCGTCCAGCGAGATGGAGATTGTGTGGCCACAGTTTCAAGTCAGACATTACTTCCTTGTGCCACGAGGCTGCACCTGAGAGCAACGATGCTCGCCATGTGTAGACGCAGCTCAAAGTTGCTGGAAGTAAATCCCAGAAGCATTTCAGAGGTATTTCTACTCCTCATGATGTCATGGTTGAGGTGCGTTCTGTCGTGTGCCTCATCCAACAGGAGTTGAGAGTTCGATCCTTTAGTGAGCAAGGCTTCATGGGATTTGTAGTCTGTTTTGGACTCCCTTTTTTTTATTTTTGGCACGGTTTTTATCAGTAAGATTTATGACTTGTTATGTGGGCCCGAGTTAGGTTTTACGACTGTGTTAGGCTTGACTTTGTCTTCTATCTGGATACATGAGGCCCAACAACAATGAAATTTGATTTGATTAATGATTCAATTCTGCTTTTTTTTTTTTTTTTTTTTAAATGCATTTATAGGATTCTAGAAATACTCCCCCTAATGTGTATAAGACAAGAAAAAGACAAAATATTAAGATACACTGTTGAGCAAAAACATTATGACCACCTGCCTAATATGCTGTTTGTCGACTGCGTGCTGCCAAAACAGCGCCGACCTGCTGAGGCATCGACTCTACAAGACCCTTGAAGGTGTCCTGTGGTATCTGGCACCAAGACATTAGCAGCAGATCCTTCAAGTCCTGTAAATTGTGAGGTGGAGTTGCCATGGAAAATAATTTTTGGTCCAGCACATCCCACAGGTACTCAATTGGATTGAGATCTATGGAATTTAGAGGCCAGGGCAACACCTTGAACTCTTCATGTTCCTCAAACCATTCCCGAACAATTATCCTGCTGAAAGAGGCCACTGCCATCAGGGAATACCATTGCCATGAAGGGGTGTACTTGGTCTGTGATGTTTAGGTAGGTGGCACGTTTCAAATTGACATCTACGTGAATGGCAGGACCCAGGGTTTCCCAGCAGATCATTGCCCAAAGCATCACACTCCCTCCACCGGCTTGGCGTCTTCCCATAGTGCATCCTGGTGCCATCACTTCCTCAGGTAAACGCCGTACATGGCCGTCCACATGATGTAAAAGAAAATGGGACTCATTAGACCAGATGACCTTCTTCCACTGCTCCAAGGTCCAGTTCCGACGCTCGTGTTCCCATTGTAGGCGCTTTTGATGGTGGATAGGGGTCATCATGGGCACTCTGAGTGGTCTGCAGCTATGCAGCCCCATACACAGCAGGGTGTGATGCACTGTGTGCTGTGACATTCCTCTGGTAACCATCATTAACATTTTCTGTGACTTGTGCCACAGTAGATTTTCTGACGGTTCGGACCAGGCAGGATAGCCTTCATTGCCCTCATGCATTGAGCTTTGGGAGCCCAACACCCTGTTGCCGGTTTGTGCCTCCTTGGAGCGCTGTCGGTAGGTACTCCCCACTGATGACCGGGAGCACCCCACAAGCCTTGCCATTTCAGAGATGCTCTGACCCAGTCATCTGGCCATAACAATTTGGCTCTTTTCAAAGTCATTCAGGTCTTTAATCCTGCCCATTTCTCTTGCATTCAACACATTGACTACGAGAACTGATTGTTCGCTTACCATCTAATCTACCCAGACCTTGACATGTGGCCTTAAGAGATGATCATCGTTATTCGCTTCACCCGTGAGTGGTCATAATGTATTGGCTCAGCGGTGTGGTTTATTGCACCAAAACAACTTGAAAGAAAACACATTAAATGCATGTACATATAGGTTTCTTGGAATACAACAGCGTGCAAAGTGGCGATTAAATATTTTAGAGCCAAGCATAACTGCAAAAGTATTGCATATTTCAATAAAAATATTTCATGATTTTTAAATAATTTTATTAATTTGCATGACTTTTCCAGGACTGGAAAACACAATTTTAAAATTCCCATGATATTTCCAGGTTTTCCATGACCATGGGAACCCTGAATCATTAAAAAAAATCAAAATATTACAGCATTAAGTTGACATCATATGACTACATTCAGTTTCCTCAAGGCCTCGTATACAAATAAGGAATAGAGAAAAGCAATATCAACTGATGACTTCAATGTAAATGTTTTCTGCATGGCAAGTCCCTAACTAAACAATAATACCAGTAAAATGGCACTATCTATATTATAGAAAATAACTTGAGTTTTACCGCAATGACAGCATGTTATTTCAGTAGTGGCCACGCAAAGGCTGTATCTGAAAATGCAGGCAACTGACTTACTGCCTAATCAATTATTGGCTTAACTGACAGCGTTTTTGAATGAATTGCACTCTCTTAAAGGATTAGTTCACCCCAAAATGAAATTTCAGTAATTGTTTACTCACCCCTGTGTTGTTATAACCCTATATAACCTCAATCACACTGGGCTCTGTTCCCAGGATATCGGCAGGATCAGTGCTGGGGAGCCTTGTGTGTGAACACAAGCCGGTGCTGGGATGCCCGAAAATTTGATCCTGGGATCAGACCCTAGTAACACTGACGTGATCAATCCCGGGATGTGTCTGTGTGAGCTAGTACCGTGAAGTATGTGTGTCATAGTGATTATGTATTTATCATGCGAAGGAGAAAGTTTGTTTGCCGAATAGAGATTCGACAGTTTCATGGTGTACAGCAGTTTAAAAAACATATGGCTGTCATAACCCGTTGCCATTTTTTTTTCAATATACAAGTAAAAAAAAATTACTTCTCCATTTGTAAATATCAGTTAAATAAAAATAGAAAACAGTTGGCTAAATTTACAGTTTCACCAACCTGATGTGACAAAATAAGTTAATTTTTCATTCAGAATGCAGCACACCGAATGTTGGAACTTTATTTTCCCATCACATATGGTGCAGTTGAAGTCCGTGATGTAGGAATACTTTGGGTATTTAAAAATAATAATTATGGTTACCCAGTTTGTAAATTGTGACGATAAAAGTGCCGTCTCATGCAGGAAACACTCCAAACCTGAAGTAGGGGAGAGCTGTGGCTTTGTGTAGGCTATTAATTGTCAAGTGTCGAAATTACTGCTACATTATACATGACAAAGTTAATAAATGACTTTTATTGAAATTTATATTTTAGTTTATCTTCTATTTATTTTAATTAGATCAGATACAGTTGTTGGAGGGGGATTTTACACTGTATGGTCATGTTACAATGTGCTCCGCACCTGTTACAACATGCCCCGTAGGCAGGGCACGTTGTAACATTTCACTTTCCTTTTTCCAGGTAGATGGCAAAAAAAGTACAAGCTGTATTCATAAAACAAGACCACGTATTTGTACCAGACGTGTAAAATTGTGAAAAAATAAAAATACTTGGAACCCCAAGTGCATTTTCACAAACTTAAAACTAAAAAATGTTAGTTTGTGCCCCGCTCTCCCCAACAACCTATTTTTATTATTAATTTTTTTTTGCAAAGATAAATGTAGGCTATGTGAAATATGATAGGTAGGCTAAAGACCCCCTTACATAAGAAACACAACCAGATACAGTACACTTTTACCAGTTTTGAAATGACTTAGTTTTTAGGACTAATTCGCCACAGTGCTTGCAACCTTACGACAGGCCAACTGTTTGTTCATACATTTATTTTCTTAACCCTATAAAGGGCAAGAACATAATACAGAAAATCAATTTATTGCTATTTTCCAACACATTAGGTTCCAAATAATACATTTCTGTTTTTCTCCAAATATCAAATCAAAATCAAATCAAATCACTTTATTGTCACACAGCCATATACACAAGTGCAATGGTGTGTGAAATTCTTGGGTGCAGTTCCGATCAACATAGCAGTCGTGACAGTGATGAGACATACGCCAATCTACAATAAACATCAAATTAACACAACACAATTTAAACATCTGTTATACATAATTACACAACTTAAAACATCAAATTAACACAACACAATTTAAACATCTGTTATACACAATTACACTCAACAATATACAATAATAACATACATTGCACAGTATACAATATGCTGTTTTTGTTTTTTTGTTTTTTGTTTTTTACTATATAGATACTATATAGATACACATTATTCAATAAAAATTAAAATATATATGAAAAAAAGTATATATATAGAATGTACAGTATTGTACTGTATTGACATTCAGGCTGTCGGTTGATAGTCAGTTGTTAAGAGAGACATAATATAATGACAGTAATATAATTTATGACAGTCCGGTGTGAGATAAAAGAGTAATAAAGTGCAGGGATGATGTATTTTGATCGTGGGAGATCAAGAGTTCAGAAGTCTGATTGCTTGGGGGAAGAAGCTATCATGGAGTCGGCTGGTGCGGGTCCTGATGCTGCGATACCGCCTACCTGATGGTAGCAGTGAGAACAGCCCATGGCTCGGGTGGCTGGAGTCTCTGATGATCCTCCGAGCTTTTTTCACACACCGCCTTGTATATATTTCCTGGAGGGAGGGAAGCTCACCTCCGATGATGTGTTTGGCAGTTCGCACCACCCTTTGCAGTGCTTTGCGGTTGTGGGCAGTGCTATTGCCGTACCAGGCGGAGATACAGCCAGTCAGGATGCTCTCCACAGTGCAGGTGTAGAACCGTGTGAGGATGTGGCGGTTCATTCCAAACTTCCTCAGCCGTCTCAGGAAGAAAAGGCGCTGATGAGCCTTCTTCACAACGACTTCAGTGTGGACGGACCATGTGAGTTCCTCAGTGATGTGGACACCCAGGAACTTGAAGCTGCTGACTCTCTCCACTGGTGCTCCATTGATGGTGATTGGACTGTGTTCTCTGTCTTTTCTCCTGAAGTCCACCACAAGCTCCTTTGTCTTACTGACGTTGAGGGAGAGGTTGTGCTCCTGACACCAGTGTGTCAGAGTGTGCACCTCCTCTCTGTAGGCTGTTTCATCATTGTCAGTGATCAGACCTACCACCGTCGTGTCATCAGCAAACTTAATGATGGCATTGGAGTTATGTGTTGCCACACAGTCATGTGTGTACAGGGAATACAGTAGTGGGCTGAGAACACAGCCCTGCGGGGCTCCAGTGTTGAGGGTCAGTGATGAGGAGATGTTGCTGCCTATTCTAACCACCTGGCGTCTGCTTGACAGGAAGTCCAGGATCCAGCTGCACAGCGAGCTGTTTAAGCCCAGAGCCCGGAGTTTCTCATCTAGCTTGGAGGGCACTATGGTGTTGAATGCTGAGCTGTAGTCTACAAACAGCATTCTCACATAAGTGTTCTTTTTTTCCAGGTGGGAGAGAGCAGTGTGTATTGTAGATGCAATGGCATCATCAGTGGAGCGGTTGTTACGGTAAGCAAACTGCAGCGGGTCAAGATTGAGTGGTAATACAGAGCAGATGTATTCTCTGATTAGTCTCTCAAAACATTTGCTGATGATGGGGGTCAGAGCAACAGGACGCCAGTCATTTAAACAAGTTATTTTCGATTGTTTTGGAACAGGCACAATGGTGGATGTTTTAAAGCATGTGGGGACTACAGACAAAGAGAGGGAAAGGTTGAAAATGTCCGTAAAAACACCAGCCAGCTGGTTCGCGCACGCTCTGATGACGCGGCCCGGAATGCCGTCTGGACCCGCGGCTTTGCGGATATTCACCCGTCGGAAGGATCGGGTTACATCCGCTACAGAGACGGAGAGTGAACTAACCTCTGTAGCTTCGGCCGTGAGAGCTCTCTCCGCGAGGGCGGTGTTATTTCCCTCGAAACGAGCATAAAAAGTATTTAGCTCATCCGGTAGAGAGGCAGCGGTGTTCATGGCGTAGTTTTTATTCCCTTTAAAGTCCGTGATGATGTTAATTCCCTGCCACATGCTTCTAGAGTTGGTGGTGTTAAACTGTCCTTCAATCTTACTCCTGTACTGGCGTTTTGCTGTTTTGATAGTTTTTCGGAGGGCATAACTGGCTTGTTTATGCTCCTCCGCGTTCCCGGAATTAAAAGCGGAGGTCCGCACATTAAGTGCTGCGCGAACATCGCTGTTGATCCACGGCTTCTGATTCGGATAGATTCGCACAGTTCTGGTCGGAATCACTTCCTCTACACACGTTCTGATGAAGCACATTACGCTATCAGCGTAAAGCACGATGTCGTCATCAGAGGCGGACCGGAACATCTCCCAGTCCGTGCGATCAAAACAGTCTTGTAGCGTAGAGTCTGATTGGTCCGACCAGCACTGGATCGTTCTGAGGGTGGGTGCTTCCTGTTTCAGTTTCTGCCTGTAAGCGGGCAGAAGCAGAATGGAAGAGTGGTCCGATTTGCCAAATGGTGGGCGGGGGAGGGATTTGTAGCCATCCCGGAACGGAGAGTAGCAATGGTCCAAAACCCGGTCCCCTCGTGTGTTGAAACTAATGTGCTGGTGATATTTTGGTGCGACTGATTTTAAACTGGCTTTATTAAAGTCCCCGGTCACAATGAACGCGGCCTCAGGGTGCGCGGTTTCCTGCTCACTTATACTCCCATACAGTTCCTTGAGTGCCCGGTCTGTGTCGGCTTGTGGGGGGATGTACACAGCAGTGATAATGACCGCTGAGAATTCCCTCGGTAGCCAGAATGGTCGACACAGAAGCATAAGAAATTCCAGATCAGGAGAACAGAAAGACTTGATAGAATGTATGTTCCTCTGATCACACCAGGATTTGTTGATCATAAAACATACACCACCTCCTCTAGTTTTACCTGAGAGGTCTTTCACTCTGTCCGCTCGGAGCATGGAGAACCCCGCGGGTTCAATGGCTGAGTCTGGAATCTCCGCAGACATCCAAGTTTCCGTAAGGCAGATAACGCAGCAGTCCCTCGTCTCTCGTTGGAAAGAGATCCGCGCTTTCAGCTCGCAGAGCTTGTTATCCAGAGACTGAACATTTGCCAGTAGAATAGTGGGTAGCGGGGGTCGATTTGCGCGGCGTCTTACTCTGATGAGAACGCCGGCTCTGTTTCCCCTTTTCCTCCTGCGTTTCCACGGCCGTGCTGCCCAGACAAAGGGCTCCGCTTGCGTGTTTGTAAACAGCGGGTCGGCATTGAGGAACGTGAAGTCCGGTTTACGGTGTGAGATCGCTGAGCCAATGTCAAAGTGTTTGTCTGTCGTAGACAATAAGGCAGGCAACATCCAAGACAAAAAACATAAGAATTGTAAACAAAACAAACAAACCATTGCTAAGTTGTGTCGGAGCTCGCAACGCAGCAGCCATACTCGGCGCCATCTTGAGTCCAAAAATATAGCTTTTACTTTCAATTTTACAGCTTGTAGAAATCTTAGTCGAAAAGATGACATTAGCCTTGATGCTTCTCAATGTTTAATCGCAGTGCAGTGCATACAATGTGAATATTACTAATACGTTTTATTTGTAAAGTTTAAAAAGTGCTTAAGTCATATAGAAAAAAATGGCAGTGCTAGTCCAAAAAGGAAAAAGAAAAATGCCAGATAAATGGCAAATGAATAGCCTAAGCCTTTTTGATTGTAATAAATGCTAATGTCTGAAGAAAAAAAAAAAAAGTATAGTTTTACCTTGTCGGTGTAGTTAGTTTTGTTTATTTTTAGGCTGTTTAGAACCAAACTAAATTACAAACGTGATCACTGAATTGAATGCACAACTAAACTGTTGCAGCGCAGTATCATTGAAAATTATTTGGTTTTTTAAATAGAATTTTTCAATAATATTGCAATGCAGGGCGTCTGGGTAGCTCAGTGGTAAAATACGTTGGCTACCACCCCTGGAGTTCGCTAGCTCGCTAGTTCGAATCCCAGGGCGTGCTGAGTGACTCCAACCAGGTCTCCTAAGCAACCAAATTGGCCGGTTGCTAGGGATGATAGAGTCACATGGGGTAAACTCCTCGTGGTCGCTATAATGTGGTTCGTTCTCGGTGGGGTGTGTGGAGAGTTGAGCATGGTTGGATGGTGTGAAGCCTCCACATGCGCTATGTCTCCTTGGCAACGCAGTTAACAAGCCACGTGATAAGATGCGCGGGTTGATGGTCTCAGACGCAGAGGCAACTGGGATTCGTCCTCTGCCACCCAGATTGAGGCGAATCACTAAAAGCACATTGGGAATTGGGAGAAAAAGGGGAAAAATCCCAAAAAGAATAATATTGCAATGCACCACCGTGAATATTTTTTTTTTTATTTTGACAGTTAGCACTTTCACTTTCAATTTTTATTGTCCTTGGGAGGCATTTCAGTTGGCAGACAGCAGCCAATAACACACAAACAATTAACATCAAACAAAACAAAAATGAACTTCTAAGCTATTTATAAAAGTAGGCCTAAATGCCGGAATATAATCAATAAAATTGTCTATCATGCAAATGTCCCTACCAGGGAGCTACTCGCCATTCAAAATTCTCAGTGATGTCATACAATGTGCAGTTTATGGTGACTACCTCTTCAAGCTTCAAATGAATGCAAAAGTATAATTCAGAAGTCTATTAAATTATTCCATGAGTCTCATTATTGTTATGAGCATACAATAAGGTTAGGTGAGAAACAAACCGAATGTATTATTTAGTGAAAATGTTCACTGACCATTTATCTCCTATGCGTGTTCATGATAGGTCACGAGCAACGGTTTACGTATCCCCTTTGTGACAGTGGGGCTTCAAGCGAAAAATTGTTTATCTAAAAACAAGTCGAAATTATATTTTGTGGTAATCAACTTGTTTTGAACTCGGAACATTTCTTTAAGAGTTAACTACCATTTAGCAAATGCTTCATTGAGAATTAATTTCAATACACAATTTGACTTCCTTGGCTGGCAGGCTAAAAAGTTAATTTCAGACCCTGCTAAGGAGACTGCTGATATCAAGATTCATAGTGCTAAAGGAGTTTTATATTTTGGTCTGTTCTCCGCCAAAATTGATTGAATCTCTTCAGAAGACATTGATTAAACCACTGGAGTCATATGGATTACTTTTATGCTGCCTTTGTCCTTTTTGGAGCTTGAAAGATTGGTCAGCATTCAGTTGCATTGTATGGACAAACAGACATCATATTTCCATTAAAATATTTTTGTGTTCCGTGGAAGAAAGTCATAAGAGTTTGAGACTACATAAGGGTAATTGATGAGAGAATTATCATTTTTGGGTAAATTATTCCTTTAAGAAAACCCTTACTGTAGTTATAATTGTAAGGGTATTGTCACTAAGAGTTTTCTTAACTTAAGGGGTTTCTTGCAACCGTCACCTGATGCTTATCCATTGGGCTATCATCTCCCAGTAGTCTGAAGTTCAATGTTGCTTTTGCATGTTTGTTTATGAGAAGCTTTATAATTACGCTTTGTTTCGTTATTGCGGTCTTGCTAATCTATAACTGTTAGTTTCATTTTTGATACTACCAATTATGACTATGCAATAGCAGTGCAGCCTGAAAGGTCAACAACCCTTCTTGGTCTGCTGTCTTGGCAAATAACAGACATTGTGTGCTACACCTGATATTTTCATTATGCACAGTAGGGCAGATGAACTGATAACAAATACCTGACAAATACACATGTTCCCTGTAATTAGAGGTGTTCCCAGTGAAACCACAGGTACGCAGACCAATTTGCTCCTCCTCTAGGTCTTGTTTGCCAGCTAAATAAGGCAGGTGAGTCAAGAAAAAAAAAAACTTTGAACACCTTAAGTTAGTGTGCTTTATTTGACTTAAATTGTAAAATTAGAGAGAGACAGTCCAGACTTGGCTAAAGTGGGTATATTTTTAATCTCATACCTCTGTAGAACCACAAGACCTTCTGGGTTGAATGATTAACTAAAGTATGCTGAATGTTTCTCAGAATCAGCATGGTGGATGTTCTCCTCATGTGATTGTGCATTGGGGTGAAATACAACTACCGTATTTCTCTAGCCCCCCTTTTCAAGGCTCTTATCAGCAGTCAGCCCCACTGGCCCCCTCGCAGGAAACATTTCTTATCAGTTGCAGAACCGCTGACCCCAGACTCTTGCCTCATTGGCTAGAGAGGTTCTTATACCTAATTGGTTGATTTGTTAGGCCTTCTCTCGGACTACATGATTTGATGAAACCAAAATACAGCCCCACTTATGCAAGTGTATCTTGTAAAGTCAGACAGGTTACAGCAGTTTATACAGTATTTACATCCCAGAAGGGATCTATTTCACACGTCTAGTTAAATGGAGCTTTTATTTTGTTTTGGCAGATGTTTTGATGACTTCTCACCTCCGGAAAAGCTGTTTGCTGTATGGGCTAATGTGCTTGTTAAATTGCTAATGGCTATGATTTAATTATATAAATATATACTCTGCATGTGCTGTGCTTCACAGTGAATAAAATGCTCTGCTCTTTGTCATTAATACACGCACAGAGCACACGTGATCGGTAGCGGATTTAGGCATGGGTGACATGTAGTTGCCCAGGGCAGCATCTTGCGGGGACCCCCAGACACAGACCCCCCCACCCCCCGTCAACAACTTTGGGGGCGTGTTGAAGCGTGTTTCACCAAAGGCACCATACAACCTAGTGCATTTTACAGTTAAAGCCACTAAATTCGAATACTTGCAAATAAGCCAATAAAATGTTGGAATTAAATGTTCAGGCTAGGTCTTCAACTACTGTGTTTTATAGAGACACACAGGCCAATAAAAGCAATCATTTCCTGTCAATCAAAAAGAGGGTAAAAGTGCATTGTGTAAAAAAAAATAAAAAAAAATCATGCTGTGTGTGAAAGAAAATGTCTCTATGTTTAATTACTTTGAATTGGATGACAATGAAAGCAGTGTTGCAATTTGTAAGCTTTGCACTGACAGAATTTCACAAGGTGGAACTACCAGTCACATTTTTTTTATGCTGCCTTTTCACTGCATCCGACAGACAATAGAGCGGAAGTCATTCATTTCCAATGGAGTCGCACGGGTGCTGCGTGGGTTTGCGACCATTTCCGGATGAACATTTTTGGATCCGATTTGGATTTCGGCTGCGTTGAAATATTTCAACTTGTATGAATAGGCTGTATGCGAACGTCCAACCGGATGTGATGTATTCATTCAAAACTATCTGCACAAAGTGAGATATATAAAGTTTTTTGACCTAAACTTTATTCTAAATGCCTGCTACTTTTGTATTTTGGACAGTTATGAATGTAGAAGTCAGAAATTGTTAACGTTGCAAATAGACCACAAAGCTTTTTTAATTGCAGTAAATGTGTGATTAAATGTGTACATGTCATTTATTTCTGCACATGCACAGCCAACATATTTAAAATCACATCTATGAATTTCTACCTCCTATTTGCTGAATTATGGTGGATGCTATTAATTATCATAATAACTATTTAAAAAAAAAGGGTTCATAATAAATAATACTATTAATAATATTTAATGAATAAATATTAATCAATTTCTCAACAAAATCAGACACAATGTCATTCTGAGGTAAATTGTTGGTAGCTTCTCCCTCAATGAGCCCGTTTACATGCACACTAATACGCTGATTACTCTCTATAATCGGCTCATTTAAAAAAATCTGACAAGGCAAGAAATATGTGTTTACATGACCTTCGAAATAATCGCCTTATTTTCTACTTTTGACGTCAAACCGTGGAGAGGCATGTGCTCAACACGTGCGCACATTGGATGAGCCAGTAAGGACACCAGGTAAGGCGTTTACATGGCATGCAAAATCGGCGTAATGGGCAAAAATCTTCCTGTGGTGATCAGGTTATTCATAAGCAGTTTATGGTCTTTACGGCGATAAAGAACACAGTATTTTACATGACTGGACACGTTGTCGGCGTATTAAGCATAACCGGTGTAAGAACGTACATGTAAACATGCTCAATGAATAAAATGTTGCAAGCAAATTGACATTTCATCACGACTGCAACTAGATGCGGAAACATGACCGTTGAATGGGAATGTTGGAGACCGTGAAAAGGCGGCTTTACACTACTAGTTGAATTACTCACCTACAGCTTGTCACCGCAAGGAATATGAGCTTGTTAAAGCCAAAGTGGAAGCTGCTTTAGCTAGAAAGGGACAAGCCTCTTCATTCAGAATTCAGTTAATGTAAGTTAAGAACATAAAATGCAATTTAATGTGAGCATATGAGACTATTCAGAAAAAAGTTAAAAATGTGTGTTTTGTTTTGTGCTTTGTTCATAACTGAGACCAGTTAATTTAAAACGTGTATAGACATAGAGAATAAAGTAATTATTTCAATGTCTTTTGAAGTTGTGTAATGAATTAAAAGGAATTAAAAGTGAAAGTCATTAACAGTATTGAATAGGATTAGCCAGATCTTTATTTGCTTGATGATTACAGAAACAACCTTCAAATAAACTATTTAAAAAGATGGGGATTGCCTAATTCTGCCGTTGCAATGTGAAAAACACAACAGACACTGCTGCCTTGCAATCTTGTTACACGAACAATGATCAATATCCCATTAATTATTCCATTAGAATAAACATACATTTGCAAAGTTAACAAAAATCAGTTTTTTGCTTTGTCATTATGGGGTTTGGAGTGTAGATTGATGTGAAAATGGAAATAATTTAAAGCATTTTAGCATAAGGCTGCAACATAAAATGAAGGGGTCTGAATACTTTCTGAATGCACTGTATCTTGTCTCTCTCCTCTTTTCTAATCATGCGCGTCACACGTGAAACCAGGCTTTAGCCAAGTGCCGTACATGAGACAAATATCATTACATTTGCTTCGGCGACCTGAAATTTAGCTTTGGTGGCCGCCAAAAAATTTTCAATGTAGGAAAAACCCTCACTGTTAAAGTGATAAAGCATCCATATCCATCAGTATTTTTAAAATTCACTAAAAGCTGAAGAATTTTCAGTTACCATAGGCTCTAATGCAATATGCAAGTAGCGTTTTCCTTTTTTGTGGGTAATTTTGATCGGATCTCTATCCAATCACAGTGGAGACACATTTGATCTGAAGGTGTAAATGCAATCCAGCTAAAGAATATCCAGATATGAAATTCATGTTAATGCAAGGTGTAAATGGAGCCTTGGAGTGTATGTTCAAGAGTGTACTCTGTTGTCCGAGCCGTGGTGCAGTGGGCTGTGCTGCGGTGCTCTGGAATTCAGAGCTGTTTACTCATGGGGACCCAGGTTTGAGCTGGACCTGGGTCATATCCAGAACCAAAGAGTGTCCTTGTTACCATTCTTAAATTATACTCTTAAGAGCACTAGTGTTATTTACTCATATGCTGTACTCGACTGTGTGCACATCCCTTTTAAACCTTTTACCGTTGTAAAGGCTGCAACTGCATGTGTGCAGAAGTCTCTGCTTTCTCTTTGATAATGGTGAATGGTTAATAGAAAATGTTTCATGTAAATGGCTTTTTTTTTTTTTAATTTATTTTTTATGCTAGAGAAAAAGTAGGTTAGTTAAAAGTGGGTGCAAAATCTGTTAAAGACCTTGTTGGGTGCCCCTGTGGTTTGAGAGAGTGCTCTACTTTAGTTATTTGCTCATAATTCCCACCCCCACCCCGCCTATTTTCATGTTGATCGACCTCATGAAGACCAAAATGAGCCCTCATGCTTTGTTTTGTTAAATCAGAGTTACTCATTGTCATTAGCATGATAAAACATTCCAAAAATAAAATTTCTGTGAATTTACACAATCTGCACTGGGGATTAAATTAGCATGTCGCCTCATACCCATGGCATTGACCTTAAATCTAGACAGGATGTTTTTTGAACAATTTGCTGTCATCTATCATAGATAAACATGCCATCTGTCAGTGTCCTCACAGTTCAGAGGGTTAGAACCTCCTCATCCCTCTATTTCCTCCAAACACTCAACACTATTTGTGGTCTTTTTATCCTCGTAAAACAGGTTCTGGAAGAATGCCAATGATGCAGAAGAATTATGCATTGATCTTTACATTTAAAATATATCAGGAAACAGAATGTTTCCTTAGCTCCTCCTGTGCCCTTGGACACTGTATTCATTTTGCTCACTGTTTGTTTTGCTCGTTGTTTTAACTGTGGTGTTGGAGGACATTCAGACCACCACTTGGCAACAGCATTCGGCTTGTCTGCAGGTCTGCTGATAACTGCCTTGAAAAGGCTGGCGGCCAACAAGAACTACAGTTTCATTTTTACCATGAGTAGAGGGGGGTCACATTTGTGATGTTCCTGACATTTACAAGCACAATACAGTTCAGTACCAAGGAGTGTTGGGACTCCTGCTTGAGTAGCTCATAATTTCCCTGTAGAAGCTAATTAGAAAAACTTTTGCTGTGGATCTGAGCTCATTTGGTAAGGACACAGATTGTCACAAACAAATGAAATTATAGCAATTATGGACATGTAGATTTTACAGTCACATAAATATAAAGATTATTCCTAGTTTGCTGCATTTGTTGTCTCTGACAGTTAAATGTTCGTGTGACACTAACGTTTCACTTTCTATTTCTCTGTTTAGACTGACACCATGAATTACGTGGGGCAGTTGGCAGGTCAGGTGCTGGTGACGATGAGGGAGCTGTATAAGGGCATTAACCAAGCCACACTCTCTGGCTGCATTGATGTAGTGGTAGTCCGGCAGAAGGATGGGACCTACCAGTGCTCCCCTTTCCACGTGCGGTTTGGCAAACTTGGTGTGCTACGCTCTAAAGAGAAAGTGGTGAGTGCTAAAGTGAAAGTAGAAATATGTTTAAGAAAACATGCAGTTAAATTGTGTCCAGATGCAAATAGATTGAATAAAGTTGCTGTGCATTTTTCAAGCAGCTGAGGTTCTGAAAAGTTTTAAAAAGCCAGAATAAAGAAAAAAATAAAGACATTGTCAATGTTATTGATCTGAGCTTTGGAACATATTTGCTTTTTTGCTTTCTGGCCTGGAATCCATGACAGCATTAATCCTTCTTAAATGGGTCAATGAAAGAACAAACACAATTGTGATGAAAGAAGCCCAGCTTTAATGAAATTTACCAAAAAATTCCATCCTTTCTTTATTGGAACACAAAAGGAGAAATTTTGAAGAATGTACTGGTTGCTCTTTTCCATGCAGTTTCAATGAATGAGAACTGGTGCTTTCAGGCTTTAAAAAGACACAAAACACTATGAAGTGATCATTAATGTAGTCCATACAACTTGTGTGCTATATTCCAGCGTTGCCAGAAGTGCGCGTTGGCATTCATAATGAACTACTTTGAGGCAACAGTGGCTGAACAGATACATACGTAGAGGAACATCTATGATCCGTTCATGCTATAAAAGTATTATATAATACAAGTAATAATGGTAATAAATAAAAAACGTGGGTTTCAAACAACAAGATCTTTAATCTTTTAAATTAGATAAACATTTTAACAAATCATTTTGCTTTGTTTTTACATAGATTTACTATCTAAGGATAACTTTGTAGTTCTATCAGAAATACATTGAAATTAGGTTTATTTTCTGACCATATCATCTTATGGATAAAGAATCTTACATAAATAGAAATAGAAGTTTGTTGCTTTTTATTACAAAGGTTCTTAAGACTTTGCCAAAAAAAAAAAACATTAAGGGCACAAAAAACTAACACAGGTGAAAATTAAGTAAATTAGCCTTATTCAGGAAACATGAGCAAAACATTTGTGCGCAAATCGTTAGTAAAACAATTATTGTGGAAATTGTCCCATTCATTTCAACAATTTACAAGCACGCATTTACACGTTTGCTCATGTTTCATGAATATTGCCCAATGTGTTTGCTCAGTCTTTACACTGCATGTTATCATTTCTATAAGAGTTTATATGAATGTAAGTATTTCAATGTAAATTTTATAAGCATAAAATATAGGAACGGTGCCTTCAGTGCCTTGAGTATTGCACTTTAGATTTAAATTCTTTTGTATAGTTTGTTTGGGAAAACTTAAGAATAAAAAGGTCAAGAAATATAAGGATTTATAAGTGTTTTGAGGCATAAAAACAAGTATTTGTCTAGTGCCTTTAATTGAATACTGAATAAAAACAACTAGATTGAAGGTTGACGTAGTCAATTTGCTTTATTCATGACACATGAGCAGAACACACTTGAGTGTAAATCGTTAGTAAAATCATTTTTGCATAAATTGCCCCATTTAGTTCAATAGGACAATTTACATAATGCATTTACACACACATTTTGTATACTCCGTTTCATGAATAAGGCTCAACGAGTTGTCCGTCATTACACTGCATGTTTTCGTTTGCATATCTATGAGTATATATGGGTGCCAGCATTTCAATGCATATTTTTTTTTTTAAGCATAAAATATAGTAGCAGTGCCTTCAACACCTTGAATGTTGCAAAGCCTGTAGCATTGCTCTTTAGTTTTAAATGGTGTTGTATAGCTTGTGTGAATTTTTAATACTCTAGCATATCTGCTTGTATAAATTTATAGGAGTATAATGTCAATAAATATACTATTAGCATTTTAAGGCATGATACAAGTATTTTCGGTGCCTTAATATCAAATAAAAACCAGATTGACGTTTGATGCTTTTATTACAAAGATTCTTGTAAATGTTTAAGTCGTTGTGATCTGACGTTGTTCTGGCAAACCACTTCTCACTACTACTTTCTGCTGATTCTGATGATATTTGCTCTGGGCTGCCCCCTGTCATTTCACAGAATAGTACAACGGCGGGTGTGTCAAGATTCTAGCTTTAGAATTTGGGGAGGTGCACGCGCAGTCCTGCGAAAATATAAACAAACAAATATAGACTTTGATAGTGAACACAAAGCACTCCGGTTTCACTTCAAATGATTGTGTAATGGCAAATGTTCCGGGTCATAGTGGGTTCATACACGCAGTGTTAATGACACGCATTGACATAGAAAAGGAGATTCACGCTTTATTTCTGTGGAGTGATTAAAATTATGAAACAAAATCTCAAAGGTTTTGCTTCATGAGAAATAAGGGCTCGTGGATAAGAGCATTTAAAATAATGTGTGAAAGTGAAGAAATCTGGACAAATATTTTACTATTGCAAAATATAATATAATTTGATATATATAATATAAAATGAGTTGTGAGCAGAAAACAAGTGTAAATGCAAACTTGACCAAAAGAAGAGACTTACTGTATTTTAAGTATTAAGAAATATTTTTATATTTAAAACATATTTTTAATGGCATAAGTGTTTGAAAATTTAGAAAAGCTTGTTAATAAAATGTTGCATTCTCCATGGTGTAAAATGGACCCTCCGCTAAAAGTCCTGCTGATTTTAAGTGTTGCTGACGCTGTCAAGCTTTCCTACCCGCATCTTTACCTCCACAAACACGGAGAGAGAAGCGATCACACTGAGTAAATTCCCTCAGGAATTATTAAATAAATGGCATATTAGTCCAACCGTGCATTTATATCTAGTAAGCTATATAGTTGCCTTTCCAAAAAGGTTTGCAGTGTCCAGTGGAAGGCTAAATTCAAAACAAATACCTGATGGAGGGGTTTGCTCCAGAATAAAAAATAAAAAAAAGAAGAAAAAATCTGTTCAATTACAAAGCTTTTTTTTTTTTTTAACTATGCATTTAATATAAAACAGGGCCTGTAAATGTAGCTCCTAATGCAGAAATTTAGGAGCAACCCTTAAAAATTTGGGGCATGTCACTCCTAATTTTAGGACTCAAACAGTTTTAATCTAAGAGTAATTCATGAAGCATTTTAACACAAAGTAGCTCCTAAACCATAACAGCTTAGGAGTTGTCCTGAGGACTTCTAACTCCCTAAGAGTGACTCCCAAACATCCGAAGCATGGCTGCTGCCATCAATCCACATTAAAAACGATGTATTAGAATATTATGACATTGATCTTTTAAAAAGGTATCGCCTGAATCACAACTGAGTCTATGTATTTTAATAATACAATCTTATTATAATGTTGACATTGACCTTTTAAAAAGGTATCGTCTGAGTGGGGCCTGGGTAGCTCAGTGGTAAATTATGCTGGCTGCTACTACTGGAGTTCGCTCGCTCGCTAGTTCGAATCCCAGGGCGTGCTGAGTGATTCTAGCCAGGTCTCCTAAGCAACCAAATTGGCCCAGTTGCTAGGGAGGGTAGAGTCACATGGGGTTAACTCCTCGTGGTCGCTATAATGTGGTTAGTTCTTGGTGGGGCGCGTGGTGAGTTGAGCGTGGTTGCCGTGGTGGATGGCGTGAAGCCTCCACACGCGCTATGTCTCCGTGGCAACGCGCTCAACAAGCCACGTGATAAGATGCGCGGGTTGATGATCTCAGACATGGAGGCAACTGGGATTCGTCCTCTGCCACCCGGACTGAGGCGAATCACTACGTGACCACGAGGACTTAAAAGCACATTGGGAATTGGGCATTCCAAATTGGGAGAAAAAGGGGAAAAATCCCCCCCCAAAAAAAGGTATCGCCTGATTTGCGAGGGTGTTTTCATTTAATGTAAACTTATATGCAGTTACCTCTCCCACAAACTGAAACAACCCAATTACACTGGAGATAAAGGTTTTGATAACTATGCACTCCCTGGCCACATCAATATAAAACCACGTAGCATGAATTAATTGGGAATTTCTGTCATCCATCAGCAGAATAAACCATCTAACTATATATGTTCTCTCCAGACCACACGTCATCTGACAATTGATAGCATATTTTTTTTTCTTGTGGATGTGTGCTTGCTGCAGAGAAAAAAGGGGACATTCGCGGGGAATAACTGCAATCGCGGGGCTACCCGGTGTTTGGATGTTGTTGACGGGATGCACGCTCATTTCAATTCATCAACACAGGATGAAGAAATGTTCATCAGCGCGCGTGTGTGTGTGTGTGTATGAGAGATCAGCCACAACATTAAAACCACCTGCCTAATATCGTATAGGTACCCCTCATGCCGCCAAAACAGCTTTGACCCGTCGAGGCATGGATTCCACAAGACCTCAGAACACCTTCAGTGGTATCTGGCACCAAGACGTTATCAGCAGATCCTTCAAGTCCTGTAAGTTGCGAGGTGGTGCACATACCATAGATGCTCAGTCGGACTGAGATCTGTGGAATTTTTTTGTCATGTTCCTCAAACCATTCCTCAACAATTTTTGCAGGGTGCATTATCCTGATGAAAGAGGCCACTGCCATCAGGGAATACCGTTGCCATGAAGTAGTGTACATGGTCTGCAACAGTTTTTAGGTAGGTGATATGTGTCAAAGTAACATCCACATGAATGCCAGGACCCAAGGTTTCCCAGCAGAACATTGCCCAGAGCATCACACTGCCTCTGCCGGCCTGCCTTTTTTCATATGGTGCATCCTGCTGCCATGTCTTCCCCAGGTAAATGATGCAAACCTACCCAGCTGTCCACATCTAAAATAAAATGTGATTCATCAGACTAGGCCACCTTCTTCCATTGCTCCATGGGCCAGTTCTGACGCTCACATGCCCATTGTTGGATTTTTCGGTGGTGGACAGGGGTCAGCATGGGCACTCTGACCAGTCTGCGGCTATGTAGCCCTGTGTGTGTTCTGACACCTTTCTATCATGGCCAGCATTGTTTGTCAGTAATTTGTGCTACAGTAGCTCTTCTGTAGGATCGGACCAGACTGGCTAGCCTTCGCTCCCCACGTGCATCAGTGAGCCTTGGGCGCCCATGACCCTGTCGCCGGTTCACCAGTTGTCCTTCCTTGGACCACTTTTGGTAGGTATTAACCACTGCCTACCGGAAACACCCCACAAGACCTGCCGTTTTGGAGATGCTCTGACCCAGTCGTCTAGCCATGACAATTTGGCCCTTTTCAAAGTCGCTCCGATCCATACGCTTGCCCATTTTCCTGCTTCCAACACAAGAAATTCAAGAACTGACTGTTCACTTGCTGCCTAATATATCCCACCCCTTGACAGGTGTCATAGTAACAAGATAAATGTTATTCACTTCACTTTTCAGTGTTGTTAATGTTGTGGCTGATCAGTGTATATCGTTGTCTGTCTTAGCTGACAAATAGCGGTTCCCTGTCTACTAATCACTGAGGGCGATTTAAAAGAGCGCTAATAAAATGTGACATCCATAGCAATGAGGTCAGCTCCGCTTTACTCTTATCTTAAGATTTCCTTAGTAAAACTTCTTAGAAGTTTTGTGAATGGTTTTAAGCAAAAACGCCTAGCTAAGAACTCTTTGGAGAACTCCTAGTGGTAAGATAAAAATCTTTGAATACGTGGCCAGATCTAATTTCATTTTAATAAATATTTTTTGATTGAGTTGTTGGTTTTGTTTTTCTTCATTGCAATGAACATGACAGGTGTACATTATGCTACTTTGGACATCCTTTTAAAAAAAAAAAACATTTTTTCAGAAGTTTTTGAATCACTTTTCACATCAGAATAGATGTAACTGTAGGCTATAGGCCTATCTTCATGTATATCTTTATCAATCAAAACTTTTAAGAATATCGTTATATAATTTTTTTTGCTTATCGCCCACCCCATCACATGGATATTTTAATAATAAAAAAATGATTTTCCCCAAAGGAAAAAAATAACTATATCGTGATATACACCGATGAGCTAAAACATTATGACCACTCGCATGTAAAGCAAATAACATTTATCATCTCCTAACAAGGCCACATTTCAAGATCTGGGTAGATTAGATGGTAAGCGAACAATCAGTTCTTGTAGTCAAAATGTTGAATGCAGGAGAAATGGGCAGGAGTAAAGACCTGAACGACTTTGAAAAGGGCCAAATTGTTATGGCCAGATGACTGGATCAGAGCATCTCTGAAATGGCAAGGCTTGTGGTGTGCTCCCAGTCAGCAGTGGTGAGTACCTACCGACATTGGTCCAAGGAGGGACTAACCACAAACCGGCGACAGGGTGTTGTGCACCCAAGGCTCATCGACGCATGAGGGCAACGAAGGCTATCCCATCTGGTCCGAACTGACAGAAGGTGTACTGTGGCACAAGTCACAGAAAATGTTAATGATGGTTATGGGAGGAATGTGTCACAACACACAGTGCATCGCACCCTGCTGCGTATGGGGCTGCATAGCCGCAGACCGGTCAGAGTGCCCACGATGACCCCTGTCCACCGTCAAAAGCACCTACAATGGGCACGCAAGCATCGGAACTGGACCTTAGAGCAGTGGAAGAATGTCACCTGGTCTGAGTCCAGTTTTCTTTTATATTACGTGGACGGCCGTGTATGTGTGTGTGTGTGTGTGTGTGTGTGTGTGTGTGCCGTTTACCTGGGAAAGTGATGGCACCAGTATGCACTGTGGGAGACGACAAGCCGGTGGTGGGAGTGTGATGCTCTGGGCAATGTTCTGCTGGAAAACCCTGGGTCCGGTCATTCATATGGACGTCAATTTGACACGTGCCACCTACCTAAACATCATTGCAGACCAGGTATACTCCTTCATTGGTATTCCCTGATGGCAGTGGCCTCTTTTAGCAGGATAAGGCACCCTGCCACACTGCACACATTGTTTGGAAATGGTTTGAGGAACATGATGATGAGTTCAGGGTGTTGCCCTGGCCTCCAAATTCCCCAGATCTTAATCCAATTGAGCATCTGTAGGATGTGCTGGACCAACAAGTCCGATCCACGGCGGCTCCACCTCGCAACATACAGGACTTGAAGGATCTGCTGCTAATGTCTTGGTGCCAGAAACCAATGGACAACTTCAGGGGTCTTGTAGAGTCCATGCCTTGGTGGGTTGGCGCTGTTTTGACAGGACCAACAGCATATTAGGCAGATGGTCATAACATTTTGGCTCAGTGTATACAGTGATTTATAAAATTACTAATACCTTGATATAGAATTTTGGTCATATTGCCCAACCCTACAATTAATAAAGAAAGCCCTAAACAGACAATTAATCTTCATAATCACAATTAATTGTTTGACAATTAATCGTCAGACAAATTTCATAATCTTGAAAGCCCAGTCATATGGTTTTGGAATGACATGTGGGTGAGTAAAAGATGACCGAATTCCTTAAAGGGGTCATGACTCTTATTTATATTTTTTATTATTGTTATTCCCTGAGATCCACTTAGAATTTGAGTAAAAAATGAAAAAAATTGCACCAAACAGTCATAATTTATTCATAAGTTTTTCAACTTGTCTCTGGCCCTCTGTCTGAAACGCTGCCTGGCCTTTTAAGACTTCAGTGTAAACGCCCATTGTTGTGATTGGCTAACATCATGCAGCCCTTCCAATACATGCATATTTGAAATACAATCCAAAGGAAAAGAAGAAACTCCACACAACATTAAAACTGCATTTTTGGGTTAACCATATATACCCAACAAATTTCATTTGAATGTATCAAACTGTTCACTCAAGCACAGCATAAACTATCAAACAGTCATGACATGAAATATTCATGAATGAAATTGGTTACTTAGTTTTTTTTTGTCCAATTTTAACTGCACCATCTTTCAAAAACAGTTCCTTTGCAAAGCTTGAATTATATTGTGACTGTTTCACAAGCAATTCACACTGAAATCTTGTGACGTCATAAGTTCCACGATTTTCAAATGAGACGTTTTTGCAGCTTGGTTTAAATAAATGTTCTCTTTCTATTAAGGAGGAAGTTTTCAGTTCTGAAACTTACAGTATGGTTTTTATAGTACAATGACCTCCGATTTGTCAAAAGATCAAGGAAAATTTGATTCCTCATGTCATGACCCCTTTAAATCCACAATTATCCTGAGGTTCTTATCTTCAAATTTACATTCACCTGTGCATGTTTTTGGTGGTTCATTTCAAAATACCTGTTCATGTGAGCCATTGTCTTTACAGAGAAGTGTCCTTTTACATAAACATTTCCCTGAACTGGCATGTTTGATCCACTGTTTGTGAGGGAATATTCCAGCAGAGGGTAAAGGGTTTAGACCTACTGCATATAAACAGACCTAGTTTTCCATGTGATGTGTTGTAGGCTCTGTGAGCTTTGTTTGACAGAATAGGCTAAATAAATGCTGGAATCTGACAGGAAAGCATCATTTATTTATTGTCCCTTGATCATGGAAGGGGCATGACAGTGTTCTGTTCCGCTCATTTAAACTAAGGGAAATATTGTTGCAGAGGATCAAGGGCAGTAAACTTGATCAGTGAGGATTTACATTTGTGCATACTGTAATATGCTGTGTTTATCTTCAGCAGTAAATAACAAGAATTTATCATATTGGTCATATTGAAGGCATTCTGATGTTTTCAATCACCTAGATTACAGAGACAGAATGTTTTGCCGTGTTTCGCATGAAACATTTACCAGTGTGCTTGAAAAACAGCAGTGGATGGGGGGATGGAACAGTTCTCACCATCTACAGGATGTGTGAAGAGGTTTAGAAAAAGGAAAGTGGTCGCTATGGCAACAGGTTTCTCTGAATAAGTCGAGATAGGAAATGGAGGCAGAGAAGTGAGTTTTGTCAAAGTTGCTTCAATGATTGGGAGATGGTCGTAGAATCACCTTTTCAATATTTCAGGCCTAGTTTGATCATTTTTATTCCAGTTCCTCACAGCAGTTTGTCAGATTGAAGAAACTGTGGCGTAACACCATTAATCCACAGTCGAGATAAGAGACCATTGACCTCACTTTATTACCATCATTATGAAATAGATCAAGGTTGCTGAAACAAAACAGGCATTCAAGATCTCAACAACATCCTGCACTCGCTTCTTGTACCGTGAAATGAGTTCCAGATCTTGTAAACATGCACGTCAGATTGCTATCTGTTCGAGATTTATTCAGGGTCATGATTTATACAGATTAAAATTCTTCTCCATTACTCTGCACACACAAATCACCTAGCAACCCTGAAACTGGGGCTCAAAGGCCCCAAATAGACAAAAACAAGCTGGGATGAGAGGAGCCCAAAGAAAAGATAGTGAGAAAACAGAAAAGCAGAGGAAAATAAATCTGTAGTTCCCTGGAGCCCTAACTAAAGGATAATGTTTTGTGGTTGTCATCTGAAACTCTAAACAGCTTTGTGTCAGGCTGCAGTTGTACCGGGCTGTGTAGTGCTGCAATATCAGGTGTGTGATGTGATCCCACTGTTTGTAAAATATAATAAAGCAATATTACACGAACAAGAGTGCTGTATGCCCTTACATCAGCATAGCTGTGATTCGGCCACAGGCAATCACAGCCGTGCTGATTTAGGGCCATAAAGCACAATTATGCATGTGATGCATGCTTGCGAGAGAGATTGAGTGTGTGCGATTACCTGCATCTGTTGCCACTCCCAAGCAGAGATGAACAGTAAAGCTATAGCTTTGGTGTGAATAAGAAGCTGGATTCAGCCTCGTGTGGTGTTAGTCAGCTTGCTGAAGATAATGTCATTTTGGTCAAATACATCCTATTTTCTCTATGTAAAAAAAAAAAAAAAAAGTCCCAGTGGTTTACCTCTCACAACACATAAAAATGGTCTTTTGTCACCACCTTTTTGACAACTGGAACTAACTATTCTAAAGGTCAGCCATCTGATTTAGAATTTTGGTGTCAAATATTTATCAAGGCTCACATCTCTTGGATTGAAGTTTTGACTAAGTTTCAATTGGTAGCTAATAGGGATGTTAATGAATAATCGATGATTGATTATTTGTTGTTAATAATTCGATCGATTTTAAGCTTATCGATCATCGATTTATCAATTTCAGCACAAATGCATTTGGTTATTATATCAGCAGATAGAGATAAGACCGCCTTTAAAGTCGTCCGCCACTAGAGGTCACTCTGCATGCCACGTCCTGTCAGCAACACAGAATAAAACACACTCATCCTCCGCTTCCATGTAAAGATGATGCAGGTTCAGTAATCATGCATATGTAAGACTAATACTGTAAATTGGCAAGCAGATTTTCTTGAATCCCAGCAAACACATAAAAATCCTTGCATTTTGTGAATGCACAAAATGCTGCATTTTGTTTTAACTCATTTTAAGGGTCATTGTATCTGATAATAATAATAATTGTGTAATACCATGATACCCTGAAACCGTGATATTTTCTGAGACTGTTATCGTACCATGAAAATCTCATACCGTTGCAGCCCTACAAAGCAGCTTTGAAGAAAATCATGCCTTAAAGCCACCAGTGAGCAAGATGAAGGTGATTGTGGCATAGAATAAAACTCCTTTCAGTAGTTAGTCGAGAGGAAAAACAATTGAGCGGAACCTGACCTCTGCCTTTACGTTATATGTACATAATACAATATTATTTAGCGGTTTGTGCCCTCTTCTCCCGGTTTCACTGTGTGTGAACTTTAGCCGTCTTACTGGCTTATCCAGTGCACACAAGTGTTGTGCTCATAGCTGTTTACATTTCGACGTCAAAAGCAGAGAATAAGGCTCATGAAATCGTGGGTTTATGTTGTCCTTTTTTTGAATAAGCTGGTTTTTGATAGTTATAAGCATCTTGCTTTGCAGGTAATCATGCTCCGTGACGACTGGGAGGAGCTGGCTGTAAAATGTAACTTGCTGCTGCTGTTTCTGCTCGCTGTGATGCCAGTGTAAATAAAACGACATGTTTAATGTACTGTACCACCGGGACATGACACCATTGTTTGGCAAATTCAACAAGCTGTAATGCTTCGGTCTACTTGACGTTTGCCATCAGTCTTCGGGCTCTCAACTTGCCTATGTAGACTAGTTGCTCTGTTTTCCTGTGAACGCTCAGTGCCGCCTCTCCAGGGAGTAGACCGTTTCAAAGCTCTCAGTGTTGCATGGTTTAGTTTTAATCACACTTTTATTTATTTATTTATGTATCATACAATACATATATCAGATCGAGAGCATTGTATCCTATGATACAGTACAATATATATATTTTTTTTAAACCCCTAGTGGCCTTATCCTATTACAAGGCGCTATCTCATGAATATTCATGACACCATGTGACAGGTGCTGCAGAATTATTTGGACACTCAGCGGCAGAAACATACATCAGTGCCTATTCCACGTGACTTTCTTTTTAGACGAGTGCTTCAAACTCAAGCGCTTCAGTTGAGAGAGTTGATACTGGGGTGCGAGTGTTCAAGACTGCATGGTTTCCTCACGATGCGGATAGAGGGATAGGACATGCTTATAGTCAATGGAAAAACATTCAAAATGTTCACACAACATGCATTTATTAAAGTGTTTCGAGATTTGCAGAGAGGTGGACCTAGGCTCATTTGAGAATTGGTTTACATTGATAATCTCGGACACAGACGCTATCGATCTGTCAGTCATAAGTGTGGTAGCGGGGGCGTGGTCAAGCATCTCTCCGGAGAGAGAGAGAAAGTGGTAAGGGCGCTTACACCTGAGCTAAATTATGTCTAGCACCTGTCTCTGATTTCAGTGAGCATGGGGAGAGCAGCTTAAAAGAGCCACACCGCCAGTAGACGAGAGAGAGAGATTGGCACAAGAAAGGCCACGGTGTGATATGTTAGGCAATTGATGAAGTGACACTACCTAAGGAACTATTTGTTTGTGAAACTGTTAAGTGTGTGGAACCGTAAGCGACAGGGTGCTTAATTAAATGCATACCTGAACCAGGAAACATTGCTTCGTGCCTCCTCCTTCCACTGAGAAGTGTGATAATAAGGTTGCGCGGTATACTAACAAAATGTCACGATATCAATCAAATTAAAATGGTTCAATATCATGTTGTTGCTAACAGGTCTCTATAGTGTGAGCATTTCATTCGCATTTGCATGACTATAATTACAAGTAATTTTCTGTGTAATTTCATCAGAAATCTGTAGTTATTAATTTGTAGCCTAAGTATCGATACCAGGGCTGGTATCGTACCGAAGCCAAACTTTTGGTATCGGAGCAACCCTAATCTATACTTAATGTGAGTGTGTTAACCAATCTTAGCACTTATATTTGTGAATGTCTTGAAATAAGTCTCAATATATTAAACATTTTGGCTGGCATTTTTTGAAAATGTGGTCAGAACTTAACTGTGCTGATACAGGAGGTTTCTTGAACCTTTTAAATGATATTTAAAAAGTAGGCTACTGGCCCATATCCTACTTCAGTGGCTGTTTCATGTTTTCACGTATCCTACTACAGTAACAAATTTTTCTTCTTCGTTGATGTTTTCAAGTTTGCATTAAAAAGGTTGGTTAGTCAAATTATACTTTGCATAACTAAAGCTTTGAAGAAAAATATGCATCTTGTATTTTGAGTTTCAAGCTGTTCACCACTTAGTTTTATTTTCAACAGTTAATTGATTTTCATTTATTAACGTTAAGGGGTGTTGATTAAGAAAATGTCTTAAATTTGCAACCCAAGTAGCTAGATATGTTGATGGCTTCTGAAATATGGCCATGTTTTCAGATTGACATAGAGATCAATGGGGAGCCTGTGGATCTTCACATGAAGCTAGGGGATAATGGAGAAGCCTTCTTTGTGCAGGAAACTGAGGAGCAGAATGTAAGTATCCTCTAATTCACATAAAAACAGGGTTCCCTTGGTCATAGACTGGAGAAATCAGATGATTTTTTAAATGGTTTTTTTCAGGCCTGGAAAATTCATGGACATTTCTAGTCATTATACAGTATATTTCTCTTGCTATGCACGGTTCTAATATATTTAATAATCTAAAAATGTACGGACAACAATACAGTCTCTTCAAATTGATAAAAAAACAAATCCTCCATACTTTTATGAATGATGGGAAAAGTCATGGAAATTCATAGGTCAAAAGGTGTGGGAACCCTGTTGAAATGTAGCTGCAAATACAATCACTCACAGGAGTGAATTTCTTCATATTGATAGTGTTGTCTTGAGTATTAAAGTTGCATGTTGTTTCTATTTAAGGGGCATAGATCTGCCACGTTTTATCATCTTTCTGCTTTTTGAAGGAGATTGTCCCAGCCCACCTGGCCACTTCACCCATCCCCACTGAGAGTCACCTCTTTTGGATTGGAGGTGATCACAGGCCAAGTCAGAACCTGGATGACGATCCACTGGATCCTGAAGACCCTCCTGAGCCCCCTATTTCCAGCACAGGGACAGGCAAGAAGAAGAAGAGACGGAGGAAGAAGCATAAAGGGGACCCACGGCGAGAGGAGCTGACCCCTCCTGTTGCTGTCAGCTCTACAGATGACATCTTTGAGATGGAGCTGAGTTCAGATGAGGAAGCTGCTTCCAACACCAGGTATGAATGAATGAACGAACGTTATATTTGTATAGTGCTTTTCTGACACTACACTCAAAGCACTTTTCAAAGTGAACAGGGGACTCCCCTCAACCACCACCAGTGTGCAGCATCCACCTGGATGATGCAACGGCAACCATAGTGCGCCAGTACTCTCACCACACACCAGCTTTTGGTGGAGAGGAGAAATTAGAGTTATAGAGCCATTTAATGGATGGGGATTATTAGGAGGCCATGATTGATGAGGGCCAATGGGGGGAATTTGGCCAAGATACCGGGGTTATACCCCTATTCTTTTTGAGAAGTGACCTTTAATTTTTAATGACCACAGAGGCTGTGTCTCGTTTGGAAGGATGCGTCCTTTGAAGGCTGCAGTATACCGAGTGTCCTCCTTTTAAACAAGCCTTGTTTAAACGAGACTGTCTTCGTAGGACGAATGGAAACGGAACGTAACATGGTTGCTATGACAGCACGCCACTCTTTAACAAGCACGAGCGCTTTGAGTGAGAAGGGAACAAAGTCCCTGTGGAAGGGAATGCATGAGGTCAATTTTAGGAGAGTTATAATGATGTAAAGAGAAAAGAAAATGGATGTTACAGGTGTACTTATGGTCTAATACTTTATTTTAATTATATATTAATATAATTATACATATTATATACTCTGCACCCATCTACTGAGGTACTTCAACTTGGGAATTAACATTCCTTGCGTTTGAACATCATATTTATGGGCAAATTGGCATTTTTTTTTTTTTTTTTAGACATTTCCGTTGAAGCAAAGAATTGTGGGTTGTGAGATCCCACGAAGGATACACCTCATGCATCCTCCGAATTCCCGTGAAAGAAGGTCGCATTCGAAGGCTGCATTCGAAGTGTCCTACTTGCTTTTCTGAAATGAGACAGCCTCTGACATATGCAGCCAACAAACGCGACCTCCGGAGGAAGCATCCTTCCAAATGAGGACCTCGGTTTAACGTCTTATATGAAGGATGGTGCCTTTTTACAGTATAGTGTCCTCGTCACTATACTGGGGCATTAGGACCCAAACAGACCGCAGGGCAAGCACCCCCTGCTGGCCTCCCTAATACCTCTTCCAGCAATCAAAGTAATCAAATCATATAGATCAGTGGTTCCCAACCCTGTTCTTGGAGGCCCCCCAACACTGCACATTTTGTATATTTCCCTTATCTGACACACCCAATTCAGGTCGTAGAGTCTCCATTAATGAGCTAATGAGTTAAATCAGGTGTGTTTGATTAGGGAGATATCCAAAATGTTTTGTGTTGGGGGGCCTCCAGGAACAGGGTAGGGAACCACTGCCATAGATAATGCAGACATACTGACATCTGATGTTTATAGATTGTTCTTGTGAGGGGTTTGGCAATTCATATGGCATGTGTGTGTGTGTGTGTGTGTGTTATTTATTTATTTTATTATTTTTTTTTTAAATAGATCAAAATAACACTACTTATGCATTTGCTAGTTTTCACCTCTTGTGACTCCGCATGTAGTCATGTTTGTGGAGGATGTTATTCTGGCTACGTTCATGTAGCCAGTGTTTGGGATTGACAACTGTATTTACTAACAGTTAGAACTCTCCAATTGTCATGTACATACAATAGCAGACAGGAGAAGATGGAATAATGTCTGTTTATATGAGTAACCTAAGTCAATCCTCTTTTCTAGCTCAAAAAATACCTGCGACCATAATAACCTAAATTTCTTTCTCCTCTGCATAAAAACAAAGCAAGAGTGTTTTTTTTTCTAGCTGTCCGACCACACAAAACCCCTATTTTCTGCATTTTAATTTTTTTATAACTGGAGAGACGTTGACAGCCCTAACATTAGTGATTGATAACAAAGAATAACCAGCCTCATGCCATAGGTATGTCAGTGGCACAGCAACAACTATTTTCAAATGCAGTTCTGTTCATACCGCAAATATCATCTGAACTTGCTTTTAAAGTTTGGTTGTGAGTCATGAAATTTAAGGGAGTTACTTTAGTTATAGATTGCGGTTGTCAATCTCATTTATAACCGAACTGTGTATGAACATACCCATATTTCGCGCTCCAAACAGGACGTAAAAGGTTTCTGTTTTTTTTCCACTGCTTGAAATAAAGTCTTTCTTTCAGATCGTCTTCGATCAGTACAGTTCGAGACATTGAACCCAAATTACCAACAGTTCGTCATTCTTTGGACAGCTACCCTTTCTCTGATGGAGACTGGTCTCACTCAGATAGGTTTGTGTTTGATTGTAATCTCACACACACTTTAAAATACTTGCATATGTTTATATATCCTTATCACATCAGAGGACTTCCAAAATATATGTTTTCAGACCTGAAATTCAACATGAAATAAAAAATTATCTGTCTTCAAACTGGTCTTTTTTTATGCTCAATAAATCAGTGCACATTATTGGAGGAAAAGTTTTTGTAACCTTTCATGAAAATGTTATAACTTGATTCACTTACATTTTTGGCTGACAACACCTCAGCCATGCAAGGTATTGGTAATAATAGCACATAAATATGATTATTTATATAGAAATATGTAAAATAAAAATGTTACCGTTTGGGATATATCACAATGCTCTTGAGGATGCTGTTGACCTTCAGCCCATGTCCTGGTCAATAGGCCTCCTCAAAAGTTTATTTCACACAAACAATCGACTGCAAAGTCGCAGTCGTGACTGGGTCCATTGTAGAACTTTTTACGATTTATATCCTGTTTCACTCAAAACATATTTATATATCAGTTCATCTGAGTTTTTGTTTTGCTCAGTCATGCCATATCAGAGGCCTTCTCCCCCAAGAGTGACTCTGAACTGGTCGTTCGGCCCTCAGAGAGTTTGCTCAAAATGGAGTCACACATGCAGTGGACATGGGGAGAGTTTCCGGAATCTACAAGGGTAAATTGCAGCGTTTGTCCTTTCTCAAGCTTCATGTTGTTGTTTTTATTTAGAGCTGTCAAAATGAACATGTTAATGCATGTGATTAATTAAAGTTTAACACATTAATTTTTCTCTAACTCATTTACCATTAATACAGCATAAACACTTGTTGGAAAGGCAGAAACTTTGTAATGTGTCTGCCCGGAGTCATTACACTGACACACATTTCACAACACACACACACACACACACACACACACACACACACACACACACACACACACAACAGATTGTGATAGGCTGAAAATACTTGATTTCTATGTAAGGTGCATTTTAATTATCTCAGAAACACACAAATTCTTAACTATCACCAAAACACAGAATAAGATGTTTTTGTCTGCTTTGCGCATGGCACTGACGACCTGACGTGAATCATGAATACGGCTTCATGATTCACGATGAAGGAAAGCAAATGGCCACAGTCTACTGGCAGATTAATATTGTGGAGGATGAGAGTTTAAGAGATTTAATGCCCATTGCAATGAAAATGCAACCTATGGGAGGACTAGTTCAATTAGTCAACCTCCCACTTTGGGAAAAGTTTGGGAAATGTTACTTAAATTGATGCTATTTTAGGGCATTTCTATCTTTATACAGTGGAAGGCTTTGTTTGAAAAATGTTAAAGCATTGTTACATATTTTGTTTTCTTTCCCTAAAATGGAAATAAATGCATTTTGACAGGAAAAGTGTGTGTGTGTGTGTGTGTGTGTGTGTGTGTGTGTGTGTGTGTGTATATGTGTATATATATATATATATATATAATACACACATATATATATGTATGTATATATATAATACACACATATATGTATGTATGTATATATATAATACACACATATATGTATGTATGTATATATATAATACACACATATATGTATGTATATATATAATACACACATATATGTATGTATATATATATTTGTGTGTGTGTATATATATTACGTGTATATGTATGTGTGTGTGTGTGTGTGTAGTGTGTATATATATATTATACACACACACACACACACACACACATATATATATATATATTTGTGTGTGTGTGTATATATATATTTGTGTGTGTGTCAAATTTCAGCACTTTCATAATCTGCGAGTTAATCAGGATTAACTACAAAAAATTGTTGACTTGACATTCATTGATTATTTCGTTGACATTATTATAATTTCCAGGTTTCTAAGAAGGAGAAGATGGAACTGCCAAAGACTGTAATCATAACACCTTCAGAGAACACTCACTTTAGAGTCATCCTGAGCTCAGAGGCTATGGAAACAGATGAAAGAGGACCAGCCTTAGGAGCTTCAGGCTGTACCATAGTAAAGCCTGAACCTCGCATCCCTGTCACCCCCAAAACTCCCACTGAGTCAGAGTTGGAGACGGTGCTTTGTGGAGTAATGACCTCCACTCCTTCAGACAGCCCTCCTGATGCTCCTACTGCTTCCTCTGCTGTTCATATGGGTGGAGACATGGAGGATGTTGGCCCCAAGACTGACTCACCCTCCAAGAAGAAAGGTGGGGATGTTAAAGACGATGTGAAATCAAAATTAGAATTTTGCTTTTTTTTTTTTTTTTTTTTTTTTTTTTTAGTCCATGTGTGTTAGCTTTTAAAGCAATCTATATGCTAGTGCATGGTTTCTCAAACTTTTTTTTTTTAAACCAAGGACCCCTTTTATAACCCCAAATTATTCACGGAACCCCCGCCCCACCACCATCGCAAGAAATATTGTATTAGTTACTAAAAGTCTAAATATGTTCAGTAATAAGTTCCAGTAAGTTAGAATGGATACGATATGAAGCTTGCAGAAGCATTGCTGTCCTGTTGTGTGAGGCTTCTGTGTGCAAAGTGTTTAAATTATACATTTACATCCAGTGATTGTACAGCAATTTAGAAAGTAAGAAATACAGCACAAGCTATTCAAAGAGAGCACAAACAAAAACCATAAAATGAAGTTAGAAAGACCGTCTGTTGCTCAGAAACGTCACCGAGAACACGACAAAGCTCAAACGGTAAAGATGTTTTTTGTAAATTATAATTTCCCCCTAGTCAAATTATGATCTTACACATGAGTAAAGCACCATTTTCTTCTGAAGAAAAATAAACAGTTGAAGATTCGTTGATTTTAATTCATTTTTATTCAGATAAACTATATCACACTACAATATTCATAATTAAACAACAGATCTAATAACACAATTTAATCATTATTTATTGTGTAAATTGTAATTTTTAACTCACTAGCGTTTCGGCAAATAAAAGGAAGAAAGGGAGAATAAAAAGTTCTAAGTATTCCTACATCGAAAAGTCTCTCTTCCATTCGGCAGCAAATTGGACTATTCACATAAATGAATTGATAAATTGAAGTGGAAGAAATATATACTGCATAAATGCAATGAAATTAACTAATATTGGCCACTGTTAGACAGATGGTATAATTAAAGTAACGTTCAATGTCAGAAAATACCGCGTTTGATGAAGCTGGGTCATCAGTTGTAATATATACTGAGTTAAAATTAGGGATGGGCATTTTGGTCATTTTATCTACTCGAGTACTCTAATTACTCGAGTCAATTACATGTTCATAACTGTATATATAATAACATGTCTGACAAACGTCTATGGCTGCTGCATTGTGTCTTGTTGTTCCAGTGTATCGTCTATTCATTATTATAGGCCGTTATAAAATAAAATGTATAAAAGATTGCATAATCAAAATACAATGCTTCATATTTTTTTTTTCAACTCAATGAAAAAGTGCCCAACGTGCATCTGTCTTTTCTTCCTTCAGGTTACCGTAGCAATCTTAGTAAGCATCACCATTTTTTTTTAATTTTTTTTTTTTTTTAGACTGTCTGAACCGTTTATTTTCAATAACAGGAGACGCCATAACATCGCCTTTTTTAATATGTGTTTTAAGTTGAAGTTCAGTTCAGAGATGCTGGTGTGTGTGTTACAGCACGCAGGGCAGGGTGGGAGGCTTACTGTCAGTGACAAACATTCACTTTTATTAAATAATATCTATTAACGAGTCAAAGTTCTTACATTTAAATGATGATGAAACGTGTTTAGCATACATTTTGCAGAGACAGGTGTTCAGAACACTTTAATTACACTCTTTTGATTATCTTAATGATAGCATTTCAGCATTGTATATCAGTTTGGCTGCTATGAGACGTCTCTGACAATCAATGTACCCCTCAAAATCACAATGTAATTAATGAATCTCAAAATTAAATATAGCCACAAGCGGCAATCCTCGGGGTCCAAGCACATGTGAAGAAATAACCAAAATAATCCGAATTGACGGAAATGATCCAGTGGATGACAGATAATACAAATTGACAGAATAGATCCTGCCTAAACTAAATTTGTTACTTGGTTGCTAGGGTAACCCCATTTGGTTGCTAGGCAGTTACCAAAGTGATAATCAAAAGGCTCCTTGCTACCCTGAGACAAATGAACGAAACCGGAAGTCTCTACAATGTTCTGGTGCAGAGATATGTGATTTGTTACATAGTTGCTAGGCAGTTACCAAGGTGATACTCAAATGGCTCCTTGCAACCCTGAGACAAATAAACGAAACCGGAAGTCTCTGTGTTGTTCAGGTGCAGAGAAATGTGATCTGTTATTTGGTTGCTAGGGTAACCTCATCTGTTTGCTAGGCAGTTAACAAGGTGATACTCAAAAGGCCCTTTGCTACCCTGAGTCAAATGAACGAAACCAGAAATGTCTACAACATACAACATCCTACAATCCCCATCTGGTTGCTAGGGCATGGCTAGCCAGTGACCAGAGTGATTCTTATTGGCTGAATACTAACCTGACTCAAAAGATCCAATCCCCAAGTGTCTACAAAATTCTGTTCTGAGTCATTTTGAATGGAAGTCTATGGGGGTGGTTGCTAGGGTGCCGTAAATGGTTGCTAGGGCTTGGCTACGCCATTTCCAAGATGATACTTAAAGACTGATTGGTAGCCCGTGTGAAATGAGCCCGCCCCTATGTCTCTACGACATTCTGCTTGGGAGATATGTTCTTAGATTCATTGTCTTGTCATAGTAGGAAAAAAACAACTTTTCATGGGAAAGAGCCTTGCCATATTATGCCTATGGGTCATATTTGGGCTGGTTTTAAGGAAGCATTTTACAGTTTTCGGACAGACCGAAACGGGGATAATGGAAAAATAAACACATAATTATAATTCCAGACATATGTAAACATATCCCTAAAACAATGTGACAGTTAATCATGTCTGGCAACTTGATGAATATGTTTTCAATATTTTTAGGATATGTAAAAATTAATGTGATTTATTTGATTATCTGTAATCATTTTGGAAATCACAGATTTATTTGCAAACTAATTTAATAAAAGTCAGAAGACATTGTCAATGTACCACGTTTCTTCAGATACATTTATATGCATTCATACACTCATGAAAGCCTTAGATTTTAAAAGGATTTCTTATCATTTGGCTCCCTCTGGTGGACAAAATAAATAGTATTACAGCTTTCATTTCATTAGTATTACAGCTTTTCATTGAAATGGCTGATTTATTTAGAATTTGCTGTTAGCCCCCCCATTCATCATAAACCCATGAAATTTAGTATGATTCCTCCAATGTCCTGTTTTCCATATTTACACAGTTTTGTGAAGTTTGGCATTTGTGCACTCAAGATACAGGAATATTAGTCATAATGGGCCACACTAGTCAAATATATCAGATTGTATCTTCTAGACGATTTAATGGATAAATTCTTTTGATAACATTTTGCCTGCACGGTCTAGTGCTGACCTGGGCCAAGTTTGGTGAAGATCTGATTAATGTCCTAGGAGGAGTTCGAAAAAGTAGGGTTTTCAGTAAATTAGAATGGTAGAAACATTTATTATTATAAAATGAAATAGAACTGATATATACATTTTGTAGGAGTTGACGCAAGGATTTAGAGGTAAAAAGCATTTTGATTTTAATGTGCTCAGATGCGGAGTAATTAGCAAAAACGTAAATGTTTTTTGTTATAGTGCCACCTTGTGGCCGATTCTCACAAAACTTGGTACACAGCCTCATTTTGACACTGTGTATGAATATCTCAAGTTTCGTAATGGCTGGCCATTCAGATTTTATGTTATTAGCTGCTGAAATTTGATTGGCTGCTGGCGGCCATGTTTGTGTGTTTTTTTTTTTTTTTTTTTTTTCAAATGATATTTGAGTGATATGTTAGCCTTTTGGGCCATAGAAGATGCAAACCAATTTTCAACATCATTGATTATACAGCTGCGGAGTTATGAGGGTTTTTCAGTTGTAGCACCCTCTATAGGCGGAATTTGACACAACTTGGCGTGCAGCCTCAGAATGTCGTGTTGTCTGTGTGTCGAGTTTCGCTATGTTTGGACTTTTAGTTTGGTAGATATAGGTAAATTTCGATTACATGGATGACGCCTGACCAGTTCGTTGATTTATATCTTCGTAACGCTTCGACAAAATAAAATGCTCTTGATGCATTTTTGTAAGGAGGTTCCATAGATTATGCATACCAAATTTCATGCGACTCAGACATACGGCCTTGGAGTTCGAAAAAGTACGTTTTCCCAAAAATTCAAAATGGCGGAAAAATTTTATAGACGGAAATGGGATATAATCGGAGATAAAGGCTTGACTCTTGAATTTTGATTCTAGCCCTTACGGTTCCAAAGTTATGAACACATACGCAAAGGTGCTTATTATAGCGCCACCTAGTGTTTGACGGATTGGTGTGTGGGTGCCTGAGTATTGTGGGGGATTTGGAACCATCCTGCCAGTTTGGAATCTCTACGATTTACGGTCTCTGATGCCCAGACACTTTTAGGGCAGAATAAGATAAATAAGAAAATCAGAACAAATACAGTAGGTTTCCTGCACCTTCGGTGCTTGGACCCCTAAAAATAAGCTCCCTCTTTGACACGTTTGTGTTTAGTTGTCAGGTAATTGTCACTGGATTTCGAATGAAGTGAAAAGTCGCATCATGCTTGATCACCATCGATCATCGTTTTCATGATAGACCATCGCTGCCATGTCCAAGTACCCGAGTACTCGTGCACATCCCTACTTAAAATATGACAGTAGCATACTTTAACTAGCAAGATTAACCAACACAATTATACGTATATACAGTCAGAAACGGGGACCATGCTAATCCAGTGCTGGTCAGCTGTGGCTTGTGAATATTCACTCATTGTGGACGATATACTGTAACTTGAAATACATGTTGTTAAACCCCTTCTCTTTTATTACTGAATAAAGCAACAACTTATTGTCCAATGTCATCCACAGAAACCCCTGAACGCATGTAAAAAGTAATTTCTGCCAGAGTCATCTTGAAGCGAGAGTCATTAACCAATCAGAGTTGCTGTTACCATGGGAATAAGTGGCTTTCCCCACACTTAAATTTGCTGTCCAGAATCTAAATTTTTTTTATATTGGCTATTTGAATATATTGTTCTAAACTTCTGTTATGTTGTATTTATACTAGTCAGTAGCTTTATATTGAGTAGTTTATTTTACTGCTTTTTTTTATTGCTTATTTAATTACAACACTGCAACATAATGGCTATTTGAAAAGGACCCCGGGGGGTCCACGGACCTCAGTTTGAGAAACGCTGTGCTAATGTACTCCTGAACTTTAACAAAATTCACTTTTAACAGATAAAATGGGGATTAAATAAAAATTTTAATGGCTTTTAATAGCAAATTACAGCTGGCTGTTAAACTTGAAACGCTGACCATAAATTTGTTTTTTAGGCGTCCCAAAAAGGAGTCAGCACCAGGGTCCTGAAGACATCTACCTGGATGACCTGAATGTGCTTGAGCCTGATGTTGCTGCTCGCTATTTTCCTAAAAAGTATAAAAATAATTGCACATTTGACCTGCATTGCTTTCAGATTAGATTATGCCAATTGGAGAGCAGTTCATTACAAGTTTACCCGGTGTTTCTGATAACTGTTTTTACATTATGTTGGGACACTCTCCCATGCTTTCCTAATGTGTCTCTTGTGTTTGCAGTGATTCAGACCCCTGCTCCAAGCACTGGATGGACTCTGGGATGCGCTCAGGCTCTCAGTCCCCACAGTCTGTGGGCAGTGCTGCGGCTGACAGTGGCACTGAGTGCCTGTCTGACTCTGCCAGTGATCTGCCTGATGTCACTCTGTCCCTGTGTGGAGGACTCGGTGAGAATGGAGAGATTTCCAAAGGTAATTTTTTTGTTATTTTTTTGGAGTGTTG